>NC_051849.1:138062226-138365256 GCF_905115235.1 Hermetia illucens | reverse complement strand
AATGAGTCACTTTAAGTTTGTACTTTTTGACTCCCGCTAAAATTAAGATCTATTCGGCGAAAGTACTAATTGAGACCTGCCATTGAATACCCCATACGGGTACATAAGGAGAAAAAAATTGTACACCCCTTTTTCCATGTATGTGGAGCCCCCCTATATGCGTGTGATTTCATAGTTTCCAAATGTCCACCAATCTGTGTAGCTATTTGCAACAGACAAATAGATAGGTAGATAAACCGATTTTAATAAGTCTTACACAAAATCTTAAAAAGCAAATTAAGCATTCAGTCGATACATCCGGGGGTGATAGTTAAGCCGGGATGCTAGGCTCTGTTGATTCCCACAATTTCTGTACTTCATAGGGAGGAGTATGAAATGGGCCAGTAAAGCCACAGATTAAAAAAAAAATTTAGAGAAATTTCGGATTTCGAACTCAGGATGTGTAGATCCAAGCATGCAAGAAGCGAACTATTCAAGAGATCCAACGAATGAATGAATGAATTTCTAAATTTTTAATCATCAATCAAAGGACAATGGCATCTCAGTATTGCACAACGTAAAGGAGTTTGCCTACCCACTCAAATCCCCCCCCCCCCCCCCCACTCCCTCAAAGTTCTGAAAACCAGTCATCCTGACAAAGTTGGCCAAACCAAAAAGCTCCGTTTGAATCCTTGCCACGACTGAGATGAAATTGTCAATTTTCATAGTTTCATGGCGCTCCAAAAGAGATTTGCTGATTTGCTGCAAAATCAAAGGAAAATTGACATTCTTTCTAAGCGGTATCCCGAAATACTGGCACAAAGAAGTCCGTTGCCAATGAATTTTCCTTTCGATAAGAGATTTGAAACACGATGGAACGACAGGGCAAACTGGAACAGCGTGGCAGTCACCTACGGCTCAAATCAGTAACCGATTATTGGGTACACTTACGGATTCCCCAAAGCAGAGGAGCGGGCGCAAGGGTCATTGCTCCAAGGAAAATGCACTTTGAGCCATTGGATAAGCACACCAGCATATTTCATGCGAGAATATCCGCCATTAATAAATGTGCCTACTTTAACCCCCGAAAGGGAGGGGGGAGGAATATTGCCATGCTAACCCACAGCCAATTTTCGAATAAAAAAATTAATGAAGGTTGTTCAATGTACATATGTACAGATAATACAATGATCATTAAAAAAAGTTTCCAAGTTTTCTTAAAAAAAGTCGTGCAAATGACCACTTTTTTGCAGAACAATTGAAGGTTACCCCTTTATACCACACGCTAGGCTGAAACACCTAAAAGTAGGAAACATCTCAAAATTCCTGTCGGTTAAAGGCTTCATGGACATCTTACAGTTAATAACTACGCTATAGCTATTAAAAACGAACAATCGTTCTTTTAGGGTTCAATGTAACTTCCGATGATACCATTATTATTACATATTACGCTGTAGAAGGGGTTGATGAATGTTAAGGAAGGTTTGGTTTATTCTAAGTTAAAATTTGAAACGCAATGTAGAATGAACCTAGAATTCTAAATGAACAGCTGATGATATGGAGGTAGTGTTTACTAAAAGGAGGTCACAGAATAACCTCAGATGTGACCAAGAGACCAAGAGAGTAGGGGAACGAATTGAATTTAATATATGACTTGTCAATAAAGCACTGTACATACGAATATTTGTCGATCTGTCTCTCTGGAAACAAACGATGGGGGCCAAATTATTATGTGAAAACAGAAGTCAGGGAGCTCCACAGGGAGCTCTCGATAATATAGTTAATCTCACCTTCTTCAACTTCAAGTAAAACCTTACAGCAAAGCATAGTATTGAAATTTTCAATAGAAGTAACCAAGGATTTCAAATACTCCAGAAACTTCATAGATCCAACTTGGACAAATGGAGTTACAACGATGTGTAATTCAAGGTAAACTCCTATAGAAGCAAATTCGATCCTGAGTGAAAACTACGCTAATCTAGATAGTATTTCGTTAACAACACCGTTGTTTTAAGGACCTTCCGTTTTTATAAATGTGACGTTTTTATATCACGTTTTTGTCAGGTCATTTGCCCCCAAATGCTACTTCAAGCCGAGAAATCTCACCGCAATATTTCTAGGAAGTAAAGCAAATGACGAGAATTAAGTCAAATATATGCAGAAATATTACTTCGTATTCTCGTTCCACTTCATTATATTTCCGTTACTCCAATTGCTTGCCTCCTGATGCCGGTAAGCCTATAAATTACTTCTCAAATTATTCTTTGTCTCCCCTTTGCCATACCACCACGTTTGCACTACTTAGAAATGATAATTAATTGGCTTTCTTTAATTATGATAATAAACCTGATGAAGCTGTTGTCGGTGCCGCTGCGGATGATAATATACCTTAGCAGTCACAGACCAAAACGGAAGCGTCAGGTTTAGCGAACAGGTGTGCTTTGCGGAACACAGATGAGGAGCAATGTCCCGATGTCGGGAGAGAATCATGTGAAACGACAAGAACAATGAAAGAAGAAAAAATCACTTTGAATATACGAATGTGGACATGGCGTACTTATAGATATCAACCATTTAGCTACAAGCAAGCCTTGGGAGATTTTATTCACAAGCAATTCTGCATGCGTTTCCTGAAGGCATTATTTTCATCCACAGTCGACATTACTCTTGGAGTCGGACGCATGGATGGTGTTAAGCATTCAGCTCTTCTATGGGTGCTTTGATTTTGCTCTTGGAGGACTTACAGGGCATGTGTATCTTGTTGTAAATAAAGCACGAAAACTGAAGAACGTCTACCTTGTGGTATTAAATAACGTCAACTTGCGGTTTTGTTCACTTCTTTCCTTTTGATTGCCCTTCACTTCACTGAGCCCCTTTGGTGTTTCCAGGACCTCTGTCGTTTTCGTATAGCATTTTTCCTATACTTTGCGGTGGATGATGCGACTACATGGCCACTATACTAAATCTAAGCTAAAAAAACAAAATATGGTCCTTCTTTCGAGCGCCGTTTTTGCTCTGGATTGACTGAGCAAACGCTTTGCCTTCAGACTTTATTCAATATTTTGCAAATGGCAACCCAGATAGTATGTAATAGCGAGGATCTTGTGGGCAGAATATCACCTTCGTAGGTGCATTATTCCTTAAACCCAGGCATGAATGGCGATTTTTTTAATAAACCTCAAATCCGAAACTTTGAAATATTAATTCAAAATAGGAAGTCTCACTCATCTTTACTTCGTTAGTTACAGGTTTTTAAGTATCTATTGGATGGCGCAGATATTTCTCAATATAGAGAATGAAGGTGAACAAGTTTAGAATTACATATAGTATCTTTATTTGTGAAATACAGAAGAATCTTTTCCATCAGAGCATCGACAGGAGACAGCATAGAATCAAGAATGGAAACAGCAAAGAAACTAAGACAATCTGTCCTTCTGTAAATATGAATCGAAAATCAGGTGCAGAGAAGCTGAAGAGAGAGGAAGGTAAGGCCAGAAGTATTTGTTATATGCTTTAAAGGGGTCATCCCGCGTGAAGGCCGTTTTTTTTAGCTTCTTTAGAATTTTTTTGTGAAGAACTGGATAAAGAAACAAATACGAATTTTTCACCATAGATTAACTAATGTCTAGAGCGTGTATAGTAATTTTTCCACCTCGATCGCATATTTCGTTACTGAAATCGCGAGCAATTTATACACTCATCTACAAAAAAGGTGTTTTCGTGCTGCCACGCTAGATGGCGCTGCGATCATCTTAAAGAACAAAATAGTAAACGGCATTTTAAAGTGCAGACTTAACTACAGTCCGCAAACTAGGATTATTAAAAAATATTAAAAGCTAAATTTTTGGTGCCCTGTTAAACTTTTTTGTTTGTGAACTTTGGTGTTTTTTCGAGGCTTCTTTAATAAGTAAAAAACTACTGAATGAATCGCAATTATCCTAGTTTGCAAACCGTAAAAATATGTTCTGAATAAGTCGGGAAAAATTTCAAAGAATTTCGTTTGATAGATTTCGGGCTATGGTGGCAGCAAATTTTCAATATGCAGTTTCGAGAAAAACGCATTCAAAAAGTAGAATGTGATTTTTAGCTATACCTAGTCCATAAACCTTAGATTTTTACATGAAATACATGTACAGCCTTGGTTTCAATTCTTGTCCTTTTAGTGAAGTCATCGGCGATCGACATAAATCTGGCATGTGATTTATTACGTGTTTAACACTGTAATTTCCGAACGACTCCGAATATTAAAAAACCACTTTGCCTATATATTCTACACTATATCTAGATACAATTGATGCCAAATGCCGCGGATCCGACACACGGGATGACCCCTTTAAAACCGGCTTTCGATCACAACATGGCTTTAAGGATAATAGCACTGCGGTGGCTTACCCGCACGTGATTAAAGAGAGGTTGTACTTAGTGTCAAAATCTATACTGACTTGCAGGAGACAACCTGACACATAATTCATTTTGTTTTGAAAATCATTTCCTATTTTTTCTACTTCTAAAATTATGATTACCGCTTATCTTCGCATTTCTTCTGTTTCGGAAATATTCCTTCCATACTTTTCGGAAGCCAACGAAATTAAATCCATAGGAAAACACTTCTATTTAGTGTAATGCACAGCACCGGGAAACATAGATTTTATATTAATCATAAAAAATAGCCCAAGTTTTCGGAGACCCACGTTGGGCGCCATTTGCAACGAAACCTGAAGGGTGCGTAACCGTATAATTTGTACTTCAATCATACAATAGTTGATTTCAACGCTTCTAAACAGTTCCCCTTTCCTTAAATGTCTGAGGGTCCACAGTTCCCACCTTCTCACCAAATTTCGTGTCAATCCGTATAGCCGTTTCTGAGAAAAGTGCCTGTGACAGACGGACAGACAGACAGACATTGACCCGATTTTAATAAGATTTTGTTTTACAAACAAGAGAGTTGAGTCGTGAATCTATTTCAGTATTTAAGCTTGTGTGTTTCACTACTCTGCTGAAGGGAACTGTGGTAAATGTTAATCATATATATGCCCCATGTTTATGATTGTGTGATGGCCGAACGAATTGAACGTCATCCTCTTCATTTTGTTATTTTGGGTTCGAATTCCGTTTCGTCATGGATGTTTGTGTTCGTGGTCTAACTGTCGTGCTCCTGAAGGTTTATGACTAACCATAATGAAACTAAAGCCCGGCCTCATTCAAATAGGGAAAACATAAACATATCAACACGAAAAACAGACTGGGTGAATACCCTATACTCCACAAAGGAGGGGACAGGAACATACAATATATATGTACATATATGCCTTTTAATTTAAGCTGAGCGACGTCAAGCTCGACGTCTTGTCAGTAATGTGAACAAATTTTTCTTTCCATCTAAAGCATATCAGTTCACAAAAGAGATAGAAATCCAAACAAATAACAAACCAGGAAACTGAATCCATTCCAATCAAAAAACATACCTCCCTGTTTGATCAAATGTCAGAACTGATACCACCTTTGGAAGGTATTCATCGAGACCTTGATAAGAAAGCGGAGCAGACAGTAAACCGGTTCTAATAAGGTTCTACTTTACATAAAACCTTAAAAGGTTTCCTTTGCCTCCTAACTCTTACTAGATCTGGTAAGATTAACTCAACTTCTACTTCAATTCACTAATGAGAACACCATGTCGCCACTTTTGCACACCGCCTGACGGCTACTTTTGATTGTAATCTCAGTTATAAAAAACTCTTAATCGTATATCTTTCATTGTAAAGATAATAATAGTATATAATCACAATACTACAGTGTGAGAAGTAGGCATTTACCCTAGAATGGGCGGAATATAGTCGGAATCACTGATTTTTTTAAGCTGCCATAGACCAACGGTTTGTAATTTGTGTCCAGACAAAATTCTTTAATCTATAACTACTGAAGTTAACTGCTCAAAGGAGAGGAGAACGACGAATAAAATGAAATTCGAAATACAAAACCCACTACCCCAGGAAGTCTGATGAATTAGTCGCTGTAAAACCAGTTTCTATAGAGCATAGGAAGTGGACAATCTATAGTGCGAATCAAATGCAAGCGATGAAATGAGGAAATACGAAGTCAAAGTCCTTTTAATGGAAAAGATTAAAGCAGTAGAGCAACCTACCTAAACGTTAAACAAGGCTTGAGAATTGGTGGAAGTTATCCAGAGAATCTCCTCCGCCAAGTCAATCGAGAAATGTACACGAAGTAAAAACCATACCTACCGCAAGATCATGTTTCTTATTCATAATGAATGAGATAAACTTATTTCTGACAATCCCAGAATCATTTCAGGATCCCACCAATTTTTACCTGATTGAAGTTTGAATGGAAATCGAATGGAACTTTCCGTTAGTGAAATTTTTAATAGCCCAATTCGATTTTTGGGTTGGCGTACAGCTACGCACAGGTAGGTTTTCCACCAATAAAAAATGAAGTAACGTTTTCAATACAACCGTGAACTGTATAACCTTCATAGTGTTCCAATAGAATTAATGCATTTCAAATTGCATAGAAAATGAGAACCTCGTAAGCACTAAATTCAATCACTTGGTAAAAGGAAAGATGAAATCACCTGAGCCAGATATCTGGGATGCCCAAGCCCGAATTGGATTAGATGCCAGCCCGTATTTTTCCCCAATATTGTCCTGACTGTTTCATTGACATTCTAAAACATATTATGAAGAAGCTTCACTTTTTCGACTGATAAACGCGTTCCACAAATTTGGATACTGGATCCGAACTGTTCACTGTCTTCTTGTGCAAAGTACAATTTTCAACGGCAAACCCGGATAGCTGAGTGGTTAGAGCACAAAGCTGTCGCACGGAATGTCGCGGTTCAAATCTCTCTGGTAGCAGTGGGATTTATATCGTGATTTGACGTCGGATACCAGTCGACTCAGCTGTGAGTACCTGAGTCAAATTAGGGTAATAATCTCGGGCGAGCGCAATGCTGACCACATTTTCTCCTACAGTCTACTGTAGTGTACCGTTACGGTCTTGAATGAAGTGCTCTAACACACTTCAAGGCCCTGATCCAATATGGGTTGTTGCGCCAACGATTATTATATTAATTCAACAGATTCCATTTTTATTCGCTTTGCAATCCACCATCCAATCCTCAACCCCTCTTGAAAGTTATTAACTCTTTTTGAGAAACGATTTGACCATGTTTCCTAGTCCTTACTCTTGCCTACAAAAACACAACTTACATTTTATTGATTTGATGTGAAGAGAAAGTAACATTTTTAGTTCGTGACAAATTTAAGCTCTAAGAAGCAAAAGATAAAATCTAGATCCAGGAAATGCCGTTGATTCCATGAAAACAACCTTCAACCTTTAAGGCTTGAGTTCAATCCTCACATCGAAGAGGAGCTCAACAAAACAGAAGAAGTCGTGTTACCGACCTGTTGAAAACTGCGGCCAACTGTTGCCAACTCGTACATATATATGTCGCAGTTGAATTTCAAGTCGTTACTGCACACATTGGCAGCAACTCGAAACCTTGCTGGATTGAGATTATTAATACTGCATCAACCATTGTCTAAAGTGGCTCAAATGGCAGCGAGTAGAAGCAATCTCTAATTCTCGAAAGTTCGCAAGAAACTATAGTAAGCTAGCTTTTGTCAAATATATACAGAAAAAAAATATTTTTGAACAACATAGAGTTCTGGCCAATAGCTAGCGTAACCTGACTCCTTTATCTAGTAGATACAGCACTCACGTGACTATGCTGGTCTATCCATGGCTCAATACTGAATCTTAATTTGAATCTAAGAGTCACTTAATGCATCCAAATATCAACATCAAATTGCAACAAATCGACATGCAGGAATGCAAAAGTTCCAGGACTTTCCTCGTCTGAGGCTAATAAAGCTGAAATTTATATTGGATTTGTAATGAAACTTGGAATTAAAATAATTGAGATAATAATATCATTTGCGTGGATAGCTTACTTAATCCATATCTTACACAAGATGTTCATCAAAATCGGCGCACTCCATTTGCGTGTCGATAACCGTAGATGTGAATGCATGTAATAGACCGTTTATATCAGATCCGGTTTGAGCTCTTGAATAAAATGCATTTTCTTTTTATTACCTTTAATGGTAACCGATTGCAGTCCTTTATCTGATAGTCCACGGTCAGAGCATGTGGACAAGCTGGTGGAACTTCATCCAAAGTGATCACATACGCCACTACTGTTCTTGGTAATGATGCCTCGACTTGAGACAAAGGTGCAAGACCAATGGGCTTGTAGGCTTCGAGTGAGTTCCTCACTGCGCATTTCTTTTCAAAGTCAATTCTAAAGTCTATTGAGCGACATAATGAAGATAGGGTGTAGCACTTTATAGCATGGAAAGTATCTTCTTAGATGCATTTTACGACGAAATGAGAAAGTCCTTACTAAGTAACAGGAGCTCCTAAGTAGTTTTGTGATTTTACTACTCAAATCTCATTTTCGGGCGCACTTCAAATGTGGCACGACTAAAAAAATAAAAGAGAGGGTGAGGGACTTATCTTGATGAACCCTCAGTATTAAGTGTTTGTTGGTACTGGGATCATCCAGTTAGGATCAAATTTCCAATTGATACTATGCACATCTAGCGTAAAGAAGCAATTTGGTAGGGTTAGATATTAATGCCATTTGCGACCTCAAATTTAATGAGATAATTTCATCTACAGCATATCAATTGTCAAAACTTCAAGGAGTTATAAATGATTCCGTTGCTTTTTCCGCATGAAGAAAATATTGATATGTTACAGAAGCAACACAAATTCGTCGTACTGCGGGCCTTTTAGTAGAAGTAGAATGTTCTTCTTAGGCGAGTGAGTGGGCTCGGATTCAAAATATAAAACTGACACAATTTAGCTCCAATCAATTTTCCAACTCGAGGGGAGCTGCCATCTCGTTTGACAGGTTTTATCCTCGCGGGCTTGTACCTTTCAATACGGTTATAAAAACGGTAAACTCATTTGAACCATACAAAGATAGAATCTATTTTACATTCCTACAGAATACTATATGCATCGAAAAGAACTAGTAAAAATATATAGAGTGAATACTACATTTGGCATGAATTGGTATTAAGTTAGAGTGAACTTCCTAGCGCACCCAGGGCGAAACCAGGCCATCATCTGATGTCAACAAATAGAGACTTTAGCAACACAGATGGAACCTCAATGAACATAATACAAGCTTTCGAAAATACCTACTTTAGCACCAATAATTAGGGATGATCAGAATTTCTATACAAGCAGCCATCCGAAAAACCAGATGAGATAATACTCGGGTGGAACTAAACCGAAAACATGTCAGGTTGGTGTGGTCGGAACAACTCTAAGCTGCATAATCTAAACTATGTACCATATTCGATTACGTAAAGCTATCAAAAGTAAGATGGCCTAGCCACAGACTCCCTGGCCAAACCTTGGTATTTTATATATTTTACATTCTGCGACCACTTGTCATGCTAAGGCAAGCGATCGCGAATTGATCTCCTTTTTCGAGGCTGATGCTTTAGTTTTGTTTTTCATCAAATAATTAATTTAAGTGAAAACTCCGGCTTATATTTGAATCACCCTCATATACATGTATATACATGTATAAACTTCCAAGGACTTTCTCACCACCCCACCCCAGTTCCGTGCTTGGAGTGCAGAACTGTATCGAAATAGAGATCTCCCTTCAATATGCTGCCCGAACCTATATCTTAGACTTGCATAGGAGAACTTTGCTATGCCTGGCTAATGTTTAGTTTTCATGAACCTTACTACTTATCTCTGCGCAAGTGGTAAGCCTACAGCCTTCAGATATCATCATAGTCACGCTTGACTTAGTAAATAAGAAACTAATCCAATTCTAGTTTTCAGTTATTAGAAAATGGGATTAGACAAGCTGCTTTAGCCAAGGCAACAATCTATTTTTCTTTTCTAGGCCGTACCTAGGCCCTATCCAGGCAAAACTCTCTAGAACACATAGAGACTATCCCAGACCACGCAATTAACGAGCCAACTTTAGCCGGTAGTTGTTAGGGCTACGCTACAGACCAAACTTTCCAGAACATTCTACCTGCGTAATTTCTTTGAAGGCAAATGAAGCTAGATAGTTCTTCCTTGGAAATCTTTGAAATCCATACAACACAATTATAGAATGCGCTAAGTCGAAGAACCTTGAATTTGTAAATAAAAAGGTTCATTCAACGTAATTATATTCAAATCAAATTCCAACCTCTCTCTCATTTCAGCAGCTATCATCTCTTAAGTTTCGAACTTTAACGCTCATATCAACTTAACATATATGACCGCTGGAGTAAGTAATTAATTCTAGGTAGTGCCATTCTACGCCTTAATTAAATTTAAAAGCATATAACCCCGAAATTTCTCAATAAATTTTTAAGCAAAGCAAGCGTTTCAAAATCTCGTTACATTGATTTACGAGGTAATAACGCGTATCAAAGCGTAACTGGCTAACGTACTTTCTCTGGCCCATGTACTTGTTTTGCGTGCTTTTAAAGACCCTCTAGGAGCATTCCTCCAAAAATGAACTGCACATACTCCAAAATAATTATTTCCCCATCAGCTATAGAGGCTGAGTGTTGGGAGCAAATATTTACTCTTATACTTTCCTGTCCATCGACCCATCTGCCGTACCAAACCTCAGATGAATTCTTCACTTTATTCTAATGCAACAAAGATTTCACCTCAGCCGTACGCTCCACAGGTTTTTTGTATTGGGAAACCAAGTTTTTTTACGCGTGAGAAATTTTGATTAAGGCAACAGTTAAAGTCAAATTTATCTACGAAGCTTTCCTTTGAAATCAGTCCGGTTGGCTTGAAATCTGCTTCTAAAATGATGGTAATTTTATTTTTTTGGGTAATTAACTTGTAATGGCGGTTCAAGCAATTTAGATTAGGAAGATAGTCAGTGGTTTTATGGTTAGTTTGGGAGCATTGTTAATGTTTTCACAAGAGCGCACCCAATCAAGTTTTATGAAGAAACGGAGGAATTGTTTTAGCTAAATCGAAAATGAATTACTGGAAACTCATTGAATTGAAATGCTTGAAAGTTTTAAGTCCCATTAATTAGCTTCCTAATGACTAGTCTGTGATAGATGGATGTCTGGTTACCACAGTACTCAATTTGATTATATTTCTTAAGTTTAAAGGTTACTACTTTACATGACTTCTATCTTGAAAATGTAGCACGGGAGATGCAGCAAATTGGGGCATAGTACTGTAACCTCGCCTGACTAACTTTTCCCAACATTTAGTATGGACACAGTTGAAATGTTGAGTTATTTGTTAGCCAATATTTCAAGATTGAATATAATTGATATTTCCATAATTGATAAAATTTATTTTACTATGTGAATTCCATGCTCTAGGGATTCGCTTTAAAAGAAGGTTGCTCAGATCTCAGATAGAGATACCTCACAAAGGTCTTGAGGAGGCGTCCTCAGATCCTCAAAAG
This sequence comes from Hermetia illucens, assembly GCF_905115235.1. NCBI lineage: Eukaryota > Metazoa > Arthropoda > Insecta > Diptera > Stratiomyidae > Hermetia > Hermetia illucens. The sequence goes on along the minus strand of NC_051849.1, from coordinate 138,353,786 downwards.
CCCTGAATGTTATAGGAGCTGTCTAAATAGACAGCTCAAGAAATACTGACCTTATACTTGAGGTCCGAATGTTGGCACCTGTGGCTCCTAATAATTCCTACGTAAGTTGTTGATTTCGTTCAAGATTAAAGCAACTCTTATGTCCATGTTAATGATCTTTACATCCTTTATAATCTCTCTGTGTAGCTAACGAATTCTCGGAACAATAAACTACCTATTAATTTCTAAAGTGGGCACTCATCGCTGCTAATAGAGTAGAGTAATGAGTAATATTAGTTAGAGAAATTACGTCAAAGAGACAAACTTGCTTTCAATAGGGATTTGCAATCAATTGTAGATTATTGTGTGGAACAAATCTATCATCTGAAAACCATATCGACATCAGTAACGCACGTTGCTAAGAGCTCTATTGTTGGGAGCCCAAAAAAAAGTTCCTTCAATTTGAGAGCTCTTCTTCAACCGTGTTAGTAACAGCAAAGTGTTTCATTTAAACTAACCAAGTAATCACTGTCAAAAAGTAATGTAGGTCCCCAAACCAAATGGCAGATTGGCACCTCGATGGAGCACAAAACTTAGCAAACACAAGGTGAACCAACGTTGATTGAATCAGGGCCTTAAAGAGTGTTAGAGGATTTCGTTCAAGACCATAGCAGTACACTAAGGACTACAGGTACACTGTAAGAGCTAATGTAGTCAGCACTGTGCCCGCCTGTGATTTTTACTCTGATTTGACTCTATTACCAAACCCTTTCTCTACATCCACATGGTGCTCACTGGGAAATATTTCTTCAAAACATACGCAGAGGAATGAAAACGAATCTCCTTCGGTCTCGGATTGTACTGGCTGTGCAACGACGGACGCAGAAAATAAATATTAGAAAGGATTCACACATTTTCTCATAGACCGTTATTTCTCGTTCCCCATATAGAGCAAGAATTGCCAATGGCAATGGTGATGATAACGAGAGACATTAACAACCTGACGCAAAAATACTTCTTAACAGCCAACCTCAAAGAACACGGGCCCATACAGGGACTTATTGTGCCAAGTGAGGAGTGTTTTCGCATATAAAATAAGGATACATATAATAGTCGTATAATTGCCTACGACAATGGAGCCAGGGTAAAACTTGACTCGGCTATGAAAGAACTCAACTCAGTTAGCTGTCAAGGCCGAACCTACCAATGTGTAAGATCAGATAATAGCAGCAGGATCATCTGGCCATCAACAAACGGTTGTTAATAGGAAACGGAGCTATTCCAACTTGGTAAAATCTTTTGCTACGTTCATGAGAAGAGTCCTACTGTTGCGTTGGACTAGTGGCGTGACACGTTTTGATCAAATCCGAAATGAGGATATCCGCGATCGATATGGAGTTGCATCGATCGTGGAAAAACTGCGAGACAGGCGTCTACGATGGTATGGTCACATAATTCGGGCCAACGCGAATTCACTTGCAAAGATTGGTCTGAACATCGAAGTCGATGGAAAACGACCGAAAGGCTTTCCGAAGCAGCGGTGGCTTGATACGCTGGATGGGGATTTAAAAGACTCGCGATTGCATCCAAATCAGGCATTTGATAGGGTCAAAAGGCGAGGCTGATCACGACGAGCCGACCTCGCTTGTGTACGGAAGCAAGGCAAGAGAGTCCTATAAAGAATTTTTAGCTCTCTACAGGAGGATGAAATTCGTAGGCGAAAAAAATATGAATAATATACAAAATTCGGTCTGCTAAACCACAATTTGCAGGTTATCTAATCCACATGGGTGAAGATGATCAAGCTCGGAAAGTTTATAGAGGTAATAGTTAGGCCTGACGAGAAAGGGATGAAAACGGGGGTTTCCATTGGTCCAGCATTTTCTCGGAGGACCAAAATGAAAATTTTAATGAAAAAAGGGATAATAGGTGGCCCGTACAATTTTTACCGCGGACCCAGCTTTTTTTGTATAATTTTCACCTCGGGCCCTATTGTGGAAAAAGAGACGTGGTAGACCCTAACGCACATGGAGCAATGGCGTAGGAAATAAAAAAGTATTTTTACTCTTGCAAACTAAATTCGTCGGCCCTCTAAGGAGCATTTCGATTTTCAAGTTAAGTCGATTTCTAATGCGCTATGTTATCTGAAAATTCTTACTTGGCAGTGAGCAGAGTGTTTTGTGTAGTTCTTAAAAATGAATTACATTGGAATATTAGGCAAGGGAAAATTTTTCAGAGATGGAAAAAGCGAGAGATCTTGAGACCTTAGGCCAGTAAATTCGAGCAAAACAAGCATCAAATACACGTCCACCCTGCGGCTATAAAACCGTAATAAATTGTACGTGATATCAGTTAAATCGGTATGTTACGTTTACTAATTTCAGAATATTATATAAGCAGGGGAATAGGTAGGTATTCGCTTTTTTAAAATTGATATAGAAAACTCTCTTACTATGAAATTATCCAACCATGGGAGCTGAATTCTCCCACTAAACATTACAATACATAATGATTGAATGTGAACTATTATCTCGAAAAGGACAACAGTCGTTGCCAAGTCTCATGCACCCCTTTTGAAGGGATATGAAACAACCTGCAGTTTGATAGAACCAAGGGGAATTTCTGTATCAGCACATTATATCGACGTTTCACATGTTTTGAACCAACTCCCGACACTACATATAAATATCACGATAAACCCGTCTTATAAGGCGAATAGAATTGGTATCCGAAAGGTTGGGGAAGGGAGGCAAGGGGCAAATTAGGGATTTTGAAAACATGATTTTTTGACGAAGGAAATTAGGTGAATACGGAAGTATGTCAAATTTACTAGCCTAAAAAACGTTATCAATAGCATAGTCAACATGGGCAAGTTCTACATCGACATTTTTTCTAAAGGTTTCTTGGTTCGTGGTTTGACTGCAACCCTTGTAAGCGATAGGAACTTGCGGAATATCCAATGAAGTAAGCTTGGGCACAAGTTTAAAACTGAAAAAAAGCGAAGTCTAGTCGGCCTCTTTGTTGAAATTTCAAAATCCAAATTAACTAAATACACTCTGATCACAAGAAAAACGAGTTTGTAGGAAATCCCATAATTGAATAAACATCCCTCTAGGATGAGACCTTTATTTATGAGTCGACTATAAAGAGTTTAGCAAGTCAATGGTGCTGATTTCATGTAGAGGTTCTTCACCTATCAGAATAGGATATTAATAATAATAAACACCTAGATTATAGCATGTATGTATGCATTCTGCATCAGAGTTCTAAAGCAACACCTGTTCGGATCTTAGCTAATTAGCAATCCAACTCAGAGATATTTATTTCAACGGATACAAAAACTACGATATGTGTATTCATGGCCCACCTGTATGGTCATATCCACCTGATTTCAATGCAAAGTCATCGAACAGGTTTATGCCGCTAAACTTTTAGAAATACAACACCGTTTTACTAATTAAAGTAATTCCACAAATTGGCTAATATGCATACACATATGTAGCCCTGGAGCTGGGAATTGAGTTATGGCCAGCGGTATTCTTGCTGTTTCAATAAACGATTTCAGGCAATATTTCATAATAACAGCTGGAAAACGTATTGGTGTTGAACCTTTTTTCCCTGAGGCAAACAGAAGAGGCAAACATTTATTAGAACAAAGTTAGGCACGTGCTGTGAAGGTAACAAAGAGATTTTTTTATTTTCCTCCACAAGGAACTCGATTTTACCCCCAGGAATTTTATAAGACTAATCCTGAAATTCCAATAGGTTTTAATAAACCTCTCTATCGGTGAATATACCCTTACCAAGACTTGCAAATATATATTGATTGACAAGATAGAAAATGCAAAGAAAACCACTTACCTTTCCGCTCAAAAAATAAAGATTTTTGTTAACCACGATTCCACCCTCGGCGACCAGGCAGTTAAGGCTAAGTTTGCACGAATGTCTCGGAAAGTTCGAACTGGTTGAAATTAAGTTTTATAACTATTCCATTGGAATTTTACGTTTCACATTACAACCTTCCGTCGTATTTGTAGAAAAAAACACAAAACCTTGCCTTGAACGCTCGAAATGAAGTTAAAAGTTAATAAGTTGGAGCTGTTTACATAAGAACGTCATAGAGTGGATGTGGATTGTGTTTGTGCTGCACTCGAATCTGCGGCCAGTAACTCATATGAATGCAACACCTACCGCTGAACTTTAAGTAAAGCTAAAGTTATGGAAGCTACGTTCGTACTTGGAGTTTGCACTTTTCATTAATCACTGTTTCAAGTATTTCAATAATAAACCGATATCGCTCACAGATTCTAGATAAATGAATTTAGTTCGGTTTTTTTACTGAGTATCTTTATAGCATCCTTGCTTAGTTCGATTCGGTTTTGAGCACAATTCAATAAAAATGTTAAAACTACAGAAAATATTCGTTTGCCCAATTGAGTCACAAACAAAAAAGGGTTTTATTATTCAAGCCAAACTTGGAGTAAAAAACGACCACTTCCAACGCCGTCTGACACTGAACTAAACTAAACATGCTTTGCAATTGAACAGGTAACTTGGACTTACCTGCCGCGATCGATCGCGATCAAAATACAAAAAAGTGCACAACATCATCACATCTTCACGATCACCTCCACTACCAGTCACCAACAGGTATACGTACGTATGTGCCATGACAAGGTGGATTTATAAAGGTATTTATTTAATTAAGATGGTGAAAAACGTAGCGAGGTTACAAGCCGTTCACGAAGAGAGCCGGGCATGGAAGAGTAGAGAAAGAACCCTATGTACTCAGGCACTACGAACGCGGACTATTCGTGGCGAAAGCCGTGAGAAAGACCAATTTAATAGGGGAAGTCAAGATGTATCTGAATCGATCTTTGTAGGAAAGTATCCTAGAGAAGCAGTACCGACCAAAGGTTCAGCATCAAGTTACGGCACCGTAACTTACAGAACCGCGAAATCACAGGGAGTCAACAAGTGCAGTTGAGAGCATTGCAACCTGCAATTGCAGCACACATCAAAAGTCAACCACCGGACGAAAGCCAGCATGAAGTAAGAGTAGCTACTCCGGCTGCAATTATATACCCCCTCCGGCCACAGGTTCCACTACATTCACATCGCAGCTAAAACCACCTCAGACATCCGCACTGATCCGCCTTGAATCCATCTACATCTACCTTCTACCGGCAAAACACTTGACTCTCTTTTTCATTGAGGTTTTCAAACTTCCCGCCAATGTGGCTGTATGTATGTATCTTTTTATTGTGTTCCGAACATTTTACCCCTAAGCTCCGTGCATTGCACATTCACTGACCGGACACCGGCTCTAGTAATTTTGTGGTTGATTCAGGTGTGCGATCGCCGTTTTTTCGACGATCGGTACATGTGGCGGTCATAGGTATATGAACGTGGGTATATAATACATGGGCACGAACATGTGCAGCAACTTCACTGTCACATCCACAAACTAATATAGCCATGATTGATCATGAAAGATCGTGGTTAGAAGGGGAGATAATAGTAGCAAGCGGAGAAGCTAAAAACACCGAGCTTTGAGGTACCTTTCCTTTAGAAACTTCACTCGTTTATGTAGGTAAGTATGTTTGCCCGGTTGAGTTTCAAAGAGAATTCCCTTGACTCCTGAAAGCGTTCAAAACTGGGTATACTTCCATACTTTCAGCATGACTAGCTTGGACAGTACATACTTAGATAGCCTAAGTTACATACATTTTCATAGACAGTGCGACATTGCTTGTCCAGCCGAAACAGACCCTTTATTCTAGGAGTCTCAATTTCAGATTATTACACACAATGCTGGGGCTGAGTCAATTAGCGAGTCCTGATATTGAGCAAGCTTAATTTATTGGTAAATCAACTTTCTGAAAGACAAAGGAATGCACTTCGTGGGACAATTTGAAATTTGCCTCAAATCCACTTCAACTAGGATTTCAAAGGATTAGTTTTCCATGGAAATATCACTCTCCCAGATCCTTGTTACGTTCGAAGTAATTACCTCCGAAACCGCAGACAACACGCCAGATACGATTATTTACGCGCCATCTTTATCGGTTTGAAAAACTGAGTTTCAAGCTCCTCTAGGATTCTCGAGGAGCTCACTTCCCTACGCCACTTGTTCGTAGGATGACCCACACATCGGTCGATTTCATTGGATGGCTTAAATAGCGACGAAGCTGCCGTCTTTTCTCAATGTGTAATTATTCATCGCTACTCTAGTCAATACGTATACAAGATACTAACCACCACGTCGAAAAAATTACCCTTTCGAGATTATGATAAGTCAAAGTACCCCAATAAGATAGCGGAGGCAGATGTTAACTAAGCCTTGAAAGATTTCAAGTAACAGCGACGGTCACTTTCCACCGCACAATTCTGATTTCCGTATCAAATTCCTCCGAAATTTTACCACTTTTTGCCTAACAATATTTTACTTAAAAAAAAAATAGCTATTTGATCCTCCGTAATGCCCGTATAGGATAATGCTAATCCACCGAGCGGATGCCAGCCTGCTCTCTGTCAATTAGGTTTTCATCGCGTTCTTTCAAGCTTTCTAGTATGAAAGATGTTATACGGTTGAGAATCTCCTAAGCCACTATTTTTTGTGGATAAGAAGCCTATCATTAGTATCCCAGATCAAGCCAGTATATCTGGCGTCTGAGCAGAAAAGAAGCTCCTCACTCCTGCAAGAATATATGCAGACAGAATACCAAAGCGGAAAACAGCTATCAACTGATGATCTCTTTCAAGGCAACGCAACAAAATAGCAACACTTACTACTGATCGCGATGTAGTCAACCTGATTGATCATAAGCTGCCGCTAACTTGAAATCCGCCTTCGTCCAAAAGTATCAATCGAACTTTTTCTACTAGACTAGATACTATATATGGTTAAATCTAGGGATCCACTTCTAAACTTATTGTAAACTAATGCTAACGACCACATATATAGGAATTCAAAATTTCAATACACTTACATCCGTATTATTCTACTTTGCTGGTACTATCCTTTCCATACATTGCATTTTCGGCCAGTAACTTACTTGATGTCATCAATGGCTGATCTAGCTTTGCAGAACTGTCGATAGAATATCCGTTCCAGCACTTTTCCCATGGGGGTAGGTAGGAATCAGTGACCGCTCCGAGGAGCCCAATTCACGAAGGAAAGCAGCTCTCCGACCCTGTAACTAGAAATCTCACTGAGGTCCCCAAAGAATGGTTTACCCAGTGTCCGCAGCCTGACTCGAGCCAGAGCCGGGCAATCGCAGAGAAAGTGCATGAGGGTTTCCCTTCCTTCTCCGCAGCTTCGGCAATGCGAGTTGTAGGGTAAGCCGAGCCTAGCGGCATGGTCCCCTATGGGCCAGTGCCCCATGCAGACCGCCGTAATCTTGAATGCATTTGCACGCGTCTGGCACAGGAGCTCTCGTGATCGGGCTATGTTATAAGCGGGCCAAATTCTCCTTGATTTGGCACAGCTTGTAAGCCTTCGCCATCTCAGGCCCGCGGCTGCTAGGTAGTGCGAGTAGACTCGGCCCCCGACAGCCGCCAGCGGAACACCGACTGTATTCGCCGAGGGACTGCCAAGAGCAGAGCCTTGCCTAGCCAATCCGTCAGCCCGCTCATTCCCCTCTATGTTCCTATGCCCGGGAACCCAGAGGAGAGTGATCTTGAGCGTGCCGCCCAGATGGTTGAGCGCGTCTCTGCACTGCCCCACCAGCCGGGAAGATGTCGTCGTTGAGTACAAGGCCTTGATGGCCGCTTGGCTGTCGGTCAGAATGGCTATGTTACGCTTGGGGCTCGAATCACGCTCCAGCCATCGACAGACTTCCAATATCGCCAGTACTTCCGCCTGGAAAACACTGGCGAAACCTGGTAGACCATACGACTTGTATACTTGGATACTTCGAGAAAACCCCCGCGCCGACTCCATAGGCCATCTTTGATCCGTCCGTAAAGAATACCGTGTCATATTCTTGCAACACGCCGTCGGTTTTCCACTTTGCCCTGGTTGGAAGGTCCACAGCAAAGTTTCTCGTGAAGTTCAGCTTGCGTGTGACATAGTCCGTGGGGGATGCCCAGATTTCTCGAGGTATTTCATCTAGGATGTTGCTGTGGACGTAGTCTGACGGCATTGCACGCTGCAACATATTTGATGTGGAGGTCTAGGGGGAGGAGGTGCAGGAGTACATTGAGAGCATCTGCCGGGCAGGACTGCAGAGCCCCCGTAGCACCTGCACACGCGGTTTTTTGAATCCTATTAAGCTTCGTTCTATTGTATTTCTTCTTCAAAGCCTGCCACCATACAATAGAGTCGTATGTCAGGATCGGACGCACTTCAGCGGTGTACATCCAGGGGAACCATCCTCGGCCGCAAAGGTTCTCTTACAGGCATAGAAGGCTATATAGGCCTTCTTAATCCTCAGTTCTGAAGAAGGCATATGGTGGCACACAGACCGCTATTATTAGTTTGCCGGCGGAATCAGCTATTAAGTTAATTACCGCGGGCAAGGTAAGAGTAGGTTGGGTCGTGTGCAGGCTCAGGGAGCAAATCTCTCTAAAGGGATGCTTCAGATGCCTCGATTTCGGCCATTTTGCGGCGGCATGCACTAGCCAGCATGATAGGTCGAGGAGTTGCAGGAAGTGTGGGGCCACCTCATCAAAGATTGCACCGGAGATCCACGCTGTATGTTATGTAGTGGGAAAGAGGGCGTGGATGGCCGGCATATTGCGGGAAGCAGCAGATGCCCGGTATATAGCAGGGAGCTGAACCGCACAGGCAAATGAGATTGATACAAATCAATCTCAATCACTGTGAGGCAGCTCAGGACCTGCTCTCGCAAACCATTCGGGAGTCGAATGTCGATGTCGCGGTTATTTCCGAGCCGTACAGAAACTACGGCGGTGCGACTTGGGCGGTGGATGCGTCTGGCAACGCCGCAATCTAGGCGTGCGCAAGACAGGCCATTCAGGAAGCCATGGCCCCCCCGGCAGCCGGTTTTATAAGGGCGAAGGTCAACGGTGTCCATATTTACAGCTGCTACGCTCCTCCTAGTGCAACCTTAGCACAATATGAGGAGATGCTAGACAGTCTGGTGTTGGATGCTAGAGACCGCAGCCCTAAAATCATTGCGGGCGATTTCAACGCGTGGGCCCTGGAGTGGGGAAGCCGATCGACGAACACCAGAGGTCAAATTCTGTTGGAGTCACTTGCGGAGCTGGACATCGTGCTGACCAACGTTGGATGCGTGCCCACCTTTCGAGGAAGAGGGTCGGGTTCGATCGTTGACCAGACATTTGTTAGCACTTCACTGGTGAGGGGGATGGCTTGGCAAGTGAGTGAGCACTACACCCACAGTGACCACCAGGCCATCTTCCTCCACATTGGGAACCGGGGAAGCAGTCAACGACGCTCTGGAGGTGGAAAGGCTAAGCCAGTTGGCTGGTCTATCGGAGCTTTCGACGAGGAGACATTCCTGGCCGCATTGGAGGGAGCCCATGATCCGGATGGAACAGCGGTGGAAAGGGTCACACAGCTGTCTCAGCGTGTAACTGAAGCATGCGACGCTACGATGCCACGACGACGTTTGCACCACGGCAAGAGGCCAAACTACTGGTGGAACACGGAGATCGCTGCCTTGAGCTCCTCTTCTCTCCGAGCGAGGAGACTTTCCCACAGGACAAGGGGAAGGCCGGAGCACCAGGAGCGTGAGGAGGAATACAGGGATCTGCGAAGCAACCTTAAGAAGGCCATTCGGAGAAGCAAGCGGGAATGCTACCAGAAGCTCTGCATGGAGGCTAATACGAATCCGTGGGGTACAGCCTTCTAAGTTGTAATGTTACCGAAGAGGAACTTTGGGAAATCTGCATACGTATTGGGGACAGCAAGGCTCCGGGATTGGACGGAATTCCGAACAAGGCTCTGAAGGTGGCGGTCAAGGCCAGACAAAGGTGGTTCGCAAGCACATTCGAATCGTGCATGGCGGAAGGAGTGTTTCCCGCCCAGTGGAAGAGGCAGAAGCTGGTCTTCCTACCGAAGCCCCGAAAACCACCCGACGTGCCCTCTTCATATCGCCTATTTGTCTCTTAGACACCATGGGGATGATGTTGGAGAGGGTGATATACAATAGGTTGCTCCCGTTCATCGAGCTTGCGGGTGGTCTTTCAGAGCGACAATATGGGTTTCGGCGAGCCCGTTCTACGGTTGATGCAGTAGCAAAGGTCGTGGAATTGGCTCGAAATGAAATGGCCATGGCCAAATGCTGTGCTCTGGTGACGCTGGACGTCAAAAATGCTTTTAATTCAGCCAACTGGAGCTGGATTAAGGGCGCTTTGGCCAAACTGGGTGTTCCTAGCTACTTGGCTCGGCTCATCGAGAGTTACTTTTCGGACAGACTTCTCTGGTACGAGACGGACGACGGGCCGAAGGAGTACATTGTGACAGCAGGTGTGCCTCAAGGTTCTGTATTGGGACCGCTGCTGTGGAACATAATGTACGACGGAGTGCTTGGCCTTCGCGTGCCGGAGGAGACAACGCTGATTGGTTTTGCGGACGACTTGACGGTAGTTGCAATTGCAAAGCATCCCGAGGACGTGGAGCTTTATGCAAATGAAGCCATTCATACCATCAAGTCATGGTTACGAATGGCCAAGCTGGACCTGGCGGACGAAAAGACGGAGGTGGTCCTCATTACCAACCGTAGGAAGAACAACACGGTTACCATCCAGGTTGGTAATCGTGAGGTCGTCTCAAAATCGGTTGTCAAATACCTGGGGGTGATGATCGATGCCAAGCTGAGTTTCAAGGGACACTTGGATTTTGCGCGAGAGAAGGCAGCAAATGCCAGCTCATCCCTTGCAAGGATGATGCCTAACGTGGGAGGGCCGAAGTATAGTCGCAGGCTACTCATCGCGGGAGTGGTGAGGTCGATCCTGCTATACGCGGCCACTCTCTGGGCAGGAGCGTTGAACCACGCTGTCAACCGGAGAATACCGGCCAATTGCGCTAAGGGTGTGCAGCGCATTTAGGACGGCGTCGACGGAGGCAGTGTGCGTTATCGCAGGAATGATCCCTATAGATCTTCTAGCGAGCGAGGCACACTGGCTCTACGAAAAACGGAAGGCAAATCCAGCCGAGGTGAATGCGGATTTCCGAAAAGCCATCAGGAGAGAGTTGTGTGGCAAGTGGCAACAACGATGGGATAACTCCGACAAGGGCAGGTGGACCCATACATTGATCCCGTGTATCGAGAAATGGGTCAACCGAAAGTACGGAGAACTGAATTACCACCTGACAAAGTTCCTTACGGGACACGGTGGCTATAGGAAGTACTTGCATCGCTTCGAGTTGGACGAGTCTCCCAACTGTCCTGAATGCGGTGCTACACTCGAGGACCCGGAGCACGTTATTTTCCATTGTCCCAGATTTCTGCAGCAGAAAAGGAGGTTGAACAGCATCTTAGGGGCGAACATCGAGCCCTCCAACCTGGTGGAAGAGATGTTGAAGTCGGAGGAAAACTGGATGGCGGTAAATGAGGCAGTAGCCGTGGTGCAGACAAAACTCCTGGAGTTCGATCGAGCTCGGAAGGCGGCGCGACGGAGACGTGACATGGACGAGCTGGTATAGCGAACCAGAGCATCCCCCGCGAAGTAATACTTCACGGTGGTCCCGCGGGGAGGGGCGGAAGAGTGGGGGTGGTTTTAGTGGGTGTGAATCCCACACACTGCTGCAACCTGGCGCAGCAGCGTCTCTCTAAGATTTCCACCTCCATCCATCAAAAAAAAAAAATCCTCAGTTCTGTGTTCAACCTCCAATTTAGCTTAGGATCCAGGATTACACCCAGATACTTTACATTAGAGGAAAGAACCAATCTTTGTTCATTCAGCCGTGGTAGATGGAATTCAGGTATCCTTGGCTTGGTGGTGAATAGCATCAGTTGCGTTTTGGTTGGGTTTATGCTGAGTCCGCATCTTGCGACCCACAGGCACACCTTTCGCAACGCTCCTTCCATGATATCGCTCATAATGGACAGAAATATCCCTGATACTAATATCACCAAGTCGTCGACATACGCCACCGCCTCCACCTCGCTGCTGTCCAATGTAAGTAAAATTTTGTCCATTACTATTAACCAGAGCACCGGTGAGATGGCGCCACCCTGGAGCGTGCCTCTGTTCTCCCAGATCGGACTGGATTATCCTGGTTCTCAGCATGGATATAATCCAATGCGTGAGATACCCCTCCAATCCAATACCGGTCAAGGCTTCCTTGATGGCGTTGGTACTGACGTTGTTGAAAGCTCCTTCTATATCCAAGAAGGGAGCAAGGGTATACTGCTTGTACTGTTGCGACCGCTCAACCGTGCCAATTACCTCTTGGAGGGATGTTTCTGTGGATTTTCCTTTGAGGTAGGCATGCTGGGACTTAGAGAAAGGTGTTCTCTCCATAATCGTCCTTAAGTGAATGTCCAGGACGCGTTCTAGGGTCTTCAGCACGAAAGAGGTCAGGCTGATTGGTTGGAAGTCCTTCGCGGACTCATGACCGCGCCTGCCCGCTTTCGGTATGAAAACCACTCGCCTCCAGGACTGCGGTACGTATCCTAAAGTCATGCAGCTCCGGTAAATCTCAACAAGCCACGGCAAAACCCTTTCCTGATGCTTCTGTAGCATGACTGGCATTATGCCATCTGGGCCTGGAGATTTGTATGCGGAGAAGCTGTTTATAGCCCAGCCGATCCTATCCTCGGTAATTACCGATTTGATAGTCTCGCACAGCTGGGGTTGCCGCAAACCCTCCAAGCACGGTTCTGACTCACAGTCCTCCTCGCTGAAGGGAAAGTGCGTTTGACCCAACAGCTCCAAGGTTTCGCTAGAAGATTCCGTCCAAGACCCTTCCGATTTTTTAAGAAAGGATGGGCTATTATGCTCCTTGGACAGAATCTTACTGAGCCTCGCGGATTCACTAGTGCTTTCGATGTTCTGACAATAGTCCAGCCAAGACCGCCTCTTGGCGATCCTGATGGCCGACTTGTACTTCTTCAGCCAGTCCTTGTATGGCTGCCAGTATTTTTGGCTGTAGCAGATGTTGAAGATTTCTCTGGTCAGCTTGCTGAGACTAGAGAGATCTTCGTTCCACCACGGTGGCAGGGTCGTTTTGCTGTACTTAGCAGGGCACGAGACTTTAAAGGCGGTATCAAATGCCTTGTCCAGAGCGCCGACCTTTGACTCCAGATCATCTGTCGTGCCAATCCTACCAATTTGCGCACCGGAGAGTTTGTTCTTAATTACCTGACCAAACTTTCTCCAGTCGATCCTCCTGGGGTCTCTAAAGGGGTTTGAGACCTCTACGGCGAGATCTAGACTGAAGAGTATCCAACTGTCAGAGAAGGATCTCTGGTCAGACACTCTACAGTCCTCCACCCTAAGAATTCCGTTGTCGGTTATTAGGGTAATATCAAGGACCTCCTCCCAACCGTCACAGTTCTCCGAGTATGGGAAATGGAAGGTTGGTGTACTGCCCCTTTTCCCATAGTGTCTAGAAGTAGATTAGCCAGCCTTAGACAACAGTACCAGCTTCTGCCGCTTCCATGCTGCAGAGAATATCACCTAGGCCATGCGCGCTTCGAACAACTCCGCAAATATGTCCTGGATTTTACGGCAAGCTTAAAGGGCCATATCTAGTATTCCATCCAGGTCCGGAGCTTTGTTGTCTACTGCAGATCTCCAAAAACTCCTCTGTAGTTACTGGCGGAATTGCCGCCACTTTTTCTGTGGGGCCGCCAGACTTAGTAAGTTAGTTCAACTACACTTCCATGAACGTCTGCTCATTCAGTGCTCTTGCGGACCAGCCTGATATCCCACTCGGCTTTGAGTATGTTATTTTCATACCGTGTAGTTGTCTCCTTAATTCCAAGATAATTGCCTGGTGATCGCTATGGGTGTAGTCCCGCTAAAGTGCCAGGACATACAACGCGTAATAAAGGTCGGGTCTACGATTGAAATAGACCCTTCTTTACTTATATTAACCTCGTTGGCCAGAACAATATTTAACTGGGCAAAGACCTCTAATAGACTTCGACCATTTAGGTTTATCTCCGCTTCCCCATTCTCGGACCCATGCATTAAAATCACCGCCAATCACCTTCGAATTTGGTCTCCTTGCATCGTGAGCAAGGTTGTCCAACATACTCAGACAATGTGAAATTGGTTAGAGTTAGCAGCTACACATATACACGCTGCTTATTTTTGCCCTCGCAAAGGCACCTACCGACTGATTCGTGATGTATTACATAGCTAGCCTACCGCAAGACCATATCCCCGTTCCATCAGTCGAGTCTGTGACCCATACGTCCCCGTGACAGTTTCTGTATGGTTGGTTCACTTACGGTGGCAACTTCCATCTCAGACCCGTGTATGGCTTGCTCAAGTAAATCCTGAGCGACCCTGCAATTATTAAGGTTTACTTGAATAAACCCCATTTTTTCATTGCAATCAACGCCTCTCTGAATTCCGACCATTTACTACTTCCGGCAATATGTCGGTTATCCCGTCCTTTCTTTTCTTCACACAATAAGAATTCGGCGTCGCTATCGCACTCCTTGGGAATATGACCTTTTTCCTCGGACCGTTTGGCACCGTCGGCGCCTGACTTCACAAAATGTATATAAGGTATTTGAAGCACCTCTTTAATGAAATTTGCTCTCTCAGACGGCAGGCAACCCATCCCATTCGAAGTTTTCCGGCCACTAATAGCTTCTGCGTTACCTCCACCGGTAGTCGCAATGTAGCCATTTGACTACTGTCATAGGCTTTCCTCAGACTTACAATGGATTCTTCCCTCAGTTCTTCCGACTTTAATTGCTCTTTCGGCGCAGTGCACAGTTCTCCTCTGGATGTTACTCCGTCGAGATCCTTGCATTGTATATATGTAGATCTCATGTTTTTGAGCCCGTACCGTGACGTTCTCCCTAGTTCTTAACACGGTTATGAAATAGACCATTTTGCTCAAGCTAGATTTTTTCAGCTAAAACATGAGATCGTCCTTCTGAGTTCTTTGGATTTCCGCCTGAATCTTTTAGGTCGGGGTCAGCTTTGTACTTTGTATGGTCTCGTTTGGCAAAGAAGTATAAAATTCATCATCAGCATAGGCGATAATATAGGGCATAATTCTGAAAAGTTTGAACGCGATTCAACTATTATTGACAAGAAGGTCAAACTATCTGAATTCAGGAAAATTTATTGCACCCGTGTATGACATCATCATATAAAGTGGATTTATATGAACGGCGGGGTCCGTGGGGATATTTTAGTTTTCCTTTTCTGACTTTATTTATTTATTTGTATATCAGTCTTAATTACTCGAGGTAGACTTATGTATAATATGTATATGTAGATGCTAATAAAACTCGCGGGTGGTAACCAATATAATAGACATGTGTACACCCTGGTCACTGGTCAAAGGGTAATATAGGTCCCAGGACGAAACGTGGAGTGGTACCCGCGATGGAGTGTAAAACCAGGGAAATGCCTGCGGAATCAACGCCAACAGCTCTACTACCAAACCCTATCTCCACCTCCACGTAGTGACCGCTGGGAGCTCTTCCTTAACGAAAAGCTGCAGACGGAGAAGGATGAAGGCGAGTCTCCCGCGCCTAAAAACGGGACAAATTATCCTCCAGGTTGGGGGTTGAGTAGGGCTGACAACCCTACACGTAAAACAACTTGTTACGGAGCCACATCAGCAGCCTCGGACTGGACGGATTATACAACGACGAAACCCGCAACGACAAAGGAATAACGATTTGCGCATCTTCTCATGAAACGTGTGCTCCCTGTACAGAGATGAAGCTGATAAGCAGCTAGCCGATACCCTGTCCCAATATAGGGCTGATGTAATAGCGTTAGAGGAGATGCGTTGGACAGGGACCGGTTTCCTGGAGAAGAGCCACTACACCATATATTATAGTAGTCATCCAGTAAACCATGTGCTCGAAGTAGGTTTCTTAGTTAGCCAAAAAGATGAAACCTGCTGTTATCGGCTTTGAAAATATAAGCGAACGGCTATGCACTCTGGACTTGCGAGGCAAGTTTAGAAATATAAGCCTCATTAACTTTCACGCCCCTACAGAGGAGACTGCAGAGTCGGAGAAGGATACCTTCTACGAGGCAGTAGAACGAACTATCGAAGCCTATCCCAGATATGATGTCAAAATCATACAGCCAAGTAGGGAAGGAGCCCATATTCAGACGATACATTGGCTCCCATAGCTTACACTAAAATACAAATGATAACAGACTGCGGATTATTCAATTAGCAGCGTCACACGAAATGGATGTTGGAAGTACATGGTTTGCGCGGAAAGCGATCCACAAACATACGTGGGCCTCCCCAGACGAGACCACTTTTAACCAAATTGCCCACGCGTTGGCCGAACGCCGCCACCTCTCACCCTTGATGAATGTCAGATCATACAAGGGGGTCAATATAGACTCGGATCCCTATCGCGTTGGCATGGTGCTCCGAGCTCGAATAACAACACCACCCAGAATCCCCTGTAACAATCAGGTGAGAGTTAACACTGAAACCATCCACAACACAGCCCCTCGCGACACCTATAAGAGGGAAATGGATGTCGCAATAACCGCAGTCAACAGAGGACCTGGAGATGAAGCATCAACAAATGATCAATCACCTGAAGAACGTTATCATGGATACGG
This sequence comes from Hermetia illucens, assembly GCF_905115235.1. Taxonomy (NCBI): domain Eukaryota; kingdom Metazoa; phylum Arthropoda; class Insecta; order Diptera; family Stratiomyidae; genus Hermetia; species Hermetia illucens. Next base: position 138,337,079 of record NC_051849.1, on the reverse strand, counting down.
TTACAAGCATACTTGGCCCCAGCCGCAAAAGGAGTCGGAACGGCTGGTTTGACGATGAATGTAAACTAGCAACGGAACGGAGGAATGCCGCATACCGAGTAATGTTGCATTCTCAAAGAACGCGGGCATGCGCAGAGATTTATCACGAACTCCGGCGAGCGGAGAAGCAACTTCACAGACGGAAAAAGGAAGCCTAGGAGAACGGACAGGTCTGCGAACTCGAAAAGTACAGGGAGCAACCGCACCAGGCGCGGAAGTTTTACCAACAAGTCAGCAGGATGAAGCCTTGTACACCTCGATGCTCATCCTGCCGAGACAAAGAAGGAAATCTGATTTCCGACAGAATGGACATATTGGAGCGATGGGTTGAGTACTTTGATGAACTACTGAACAACCAGAACATCGGCGAGTTGGAGGTTCCGCCAACTGAAGAGGAGGGACAAATACTGCCACCATCAAGTTTAGGAGAAACAGTCCATGCAATTCATCGGCTTCAAAATCATAAGTCGCCAGGAGCCGACGCAACTACAGCCGAATTGGTTAAATATGGAGGCGACCAGTTACACCAAGAGGTTCATCAACTTGTGCTCAAGGTATGGAACAGCGAATCAATGCCTGACGATTGGCAAAGAGGCATTATCTGTCTCATACATAACAAGGGAGATATCACACAGTGCAGCAATTATTGAGGTATCAGGTTGCTGAGTACCATCTATAAGATATTCTCCGCTATCTTGCTAGGCCGGATAGTCCCATACGCCCAGAACATCATTGGCCCATACCAAAGAGGCTTCACTCCAGGCAAGCGATGGAAAAACTGTTGGAATATGGGCAACAGTTGCACCATCTATTCATCGACTTTAAAGCCGTCTATGATAGCATTTTTTTTCGGGAGTAGGGTAGGTGAATGCATTTACGCACAGAGTGTTGGACTCCCGCAACAGTACGCTGGCGGACTACCAACTAAACATCTCCCTGTCATCAGAGAACTAGCCTGGAACCATTTGACACATTACTTCGGGCTAGCCCTCCCGCTCTCCCGGTTTTGGGAGCCTTCAAGTCAGGGAATTCCTTTCACCAACGAGAGGGGAGGGGAGGAAGGGGGTTGTTAGTTCAGGGAACCCCTTACCGTCCGATCCCTCTGCCGGTCGAGTTCAATCTTCTTCGTAGTAATACGATTCCAGCTGCCAGCGCTCTTCAGCATCTCTCTGACAATGTTGTCTGGAGAGAGCTCCCCTGTGTCTGCATAAAGCTGCTGGCGGAGGCCGTCCCACCTCTCGCAAGAGAAAAAGGTATGTTAAGCGTCATCCGCCACTCTATTGCAGAACGCACAATCAGGAGATCACGCCTTCCCAACCCTGTGCAGGTAAGAATGAAAACCTCCATGTCCACTTAGAAGTTAGGTAAGAAAGTAATCAATCTCACCGTGCTTTCTGTTCAACCATGGGTCTAATTTGTCGATGAGCCGCGCAGTCCACTTGCCCCTTGGCTCATTTTACCAAGAAAGTTGCCACTCGTTAAGGGTGCGTTGACGTTCTTCACGGGCAACCACTTCTCTTAAGTTTTCGCCCTTATGGCGATAGATAGCTTTGCGCTCCTTGGCAAGGAGGGCAACGGGGATCACTCCCGCAATCACCATCACAGCCGGTTCGGAGATGGTGCGATAAGCAGACGCCACTCGCAAAGCTCCCCGCCTCTGCACTTGAGCGAGGCGTTTACGATGCGCCTCCTTGTCAAGGGCATCAGCCCATACCGCCGCACCATAGAGAAAAACGGACTGCGTTGCTCCCATGAGGAGACGTCTCCTAGTTGATACAGGGCATTAAAATCACCGCGAACCAGGATTCGTCCCTCCGTGCTCGAAACGGCGTCCTCCAGAGCATCAAGCCGGCGCTGAAAGTCCGGAATCGACTCATTCGGCGTCAGGTAAACGCTAAAAAACGTTATCCCTAAACACCGGATCCAGACAAATCCGTCCCCCCGGCCTTCGGCAAGAACACGAAGTCGAACGTCGTCCCGAACCCAGATGGCAGCGGTGCCCGATAAGTCGAGATACCATGAGGACGGGTCCTTGTTTCGGTATTGCTCGCTAATCAGCACTAGATCAGCATTTACTTCCGCAGCGAACTGTGCTAGCAACTGGTGAGCGGTTGCACTCCGGTGCATGTTAATTTGCAAAATGCGGATCATGGCGTTCGAACCCTAGCCCTCTCCAATCCCGCCCTGAAGATCGGACACCGTCCCGAACCCGCAATGTGTGCGACGCTTTCGCTAGACGCGCCACGATCCCTGCAGAGAACATAACTCTCGCATTCCTTGCAAGTCTTCGTTTGATGACCCGCTTGGCCGCATCTCCGGCATGCTGTCCTCCTGTCCGGACCCTTGCAAGCTGCTGACGTGTGTCCATAGTCCAGACACCTGTAGCACTTGGTGGGGACTATCCGCATTCGTACCCTGCATACTACCCATCCGATTTTGATTCTCCCGCTGTTAAGGAGTTTCCCCGCATATTGCTCGGGGACTTCCACCACGGTGAGCTTTTGGCCTCGAGCATTTACAGAGGTAATACCTACCCGGGCATTGGTTACCTCTGGACATTCACGCTTTAGCGCCTCCTCTACTTCGGCCTTTTCTGTGAGGCAGTTAAGATCCCGTATTTCTAGAGAGCACATGGGTTCTAGGCTGGAAACAAGAGCCTTCTCGTCCAATAGCCCCTTGACCGCTTCGCAGAACGTGCTCTTGTTGGTCGTCTTTGGGCCCAGTTCGACGAGAACTCCACCACTCCTCGTTTTCCGTATCGAAGACACCTCTGCTCCGTTCTCCTCGGGTTTCATCCTGTAGCGGATTTCACTAACGACTTCCGCAAATGTCTTGCCTTCCGTCCGCTTAATGAGCAGGGCCGACGGTCTAGTCCTTCTTTGTTTCCTCGTTTTTTCCGCTACTGGCTTTGGGTTGGCAGCTTCCTTGTTTTTGGACAGACGTGTCTCTGGCGACGGAGTCCCTTGTTTCTTTTTATCCTTTTTCGCCTTCTTTTTTTGGGTCTTGGAGACTACTTCGATAAAGTCTCCTTCAGGCACGTCGTCCTCTTTCCGCTTTTTCCCCTGTTCACTTTGCAGAGGGCTATCTGCGGTCCGTTTGACGCAAGCAGCATTCTCAGCGAGGAGTGCGACTGTTTCTGCTCTACAATCGTCTTCCGCTGCTCTCCACGTTCGTCTATAAAAGGAAATGCAGTCCAGTAGTTCCTCCAGTTCCATCAGCCCGTTTTTGACGCCTTTGCTGACGTTCCTCTGAAGGAACGTTGCCGACCGCATACGTTGCACCACTGCTGCGCACTTTCTGATGAGCCTTTCCTCTTCGGCTCTAGCGAGGACGGTCGAATGCACTTCCACTCGATTTGTGTCCAAATCCATCTGCTCAGGACTGGCGTTTCTCACTGAGCTTACTTCCAAAACAGGGGCACTGCAAGGTAATGGAGTTGCCATCTCCGCACGGTCAGTCGCGCCACTTGATGATGCTTCCTCTTTATTTGGGCGCGCCGGTGTGTCATCGGGTATATCAGCCCTTGTTGCCTCTTTCACTGATCGCTGCGGTGAACGACGCATTTTTGTGCTCCGCCCAAACGTAACCAGCTCTTCCTCCTTGTCTGTTGTTTCTTCGTTTTTTTTTATAATTTTCTGAATATTCTCCATGAAAAAGGTACCAGCGCATCGTGTGCAAGGGAGTGGGCCGCAATAGTCAAGAACGGGTATACCCTCGGGGACACAGCCCCTACCCCAGTTCCCTGAGGCCTGATCTACGCTTAGCTGATCCCGGAATTCACGGACGGATCAGCGCTCGCTCGGGGTAACGCGGTCTACTAACACCGGTTCAATGCACACTTCTCGACCAGGGTCCCGAAGGGGCTGGCTCCTGATACACGTCGCAACTACCACCTTGGCAGAGCTATGCTCACATCACCCCGTCGACGCCGACAGAGAGTTGTCGACGGCTCCGGAGACTCCCAGTGTGTTCCGACGTGTACCGGTCATTCGCGGTTCGCTCTTCACCGAGAAGCTTTCTCGAGGCTACTACCTAGGACGCAGGTATGCTGCCAGCTAGGGGCAGAACTACTTACTCGGGCACCTCGGGGACGTAACACCCCGTTTCGTAAGCGACCCGTTTAAAAATCGCTAACGACCCCTGAGCATAGCCAGGGTAAAACTGTACACGGCCATGAGAGAATTCGGTATCCCGACGAAATTAATAAGACTGACTACGCCGACCCTGACCAATGTGCGGGGCCACATAAAAGCAGCAGGATCACTTTCAAGACCATTCGACATCAACAACGGTCTACGACAGGGGATGCCCTATCATGCGTCCTCTTTAACCTGGCCCTCGAGAAAGTGATCCGTGATGCTGATGTAAATGCAAGAGGAACGATCCTCTTTAAGTTCACCAACCTACTGGCCTATGCTGACGATATCGACATCATGGGAAGAACCACCCGATATGTACAAACTGTCTTTATTCAGATCGAGCAGGCGGAGCGAGATCTTGGGCTGCACATCAATGAAGGCAAGACAAAATATATGGTGGCAACCGAAGACGAACCAACCAACAACATCAAACCGCACTGGTCAAACAGGAAGAATAAGGATAGGAGAATACAACTTTGAGACCGTTGACAATTTCTCCTATCTAGGGCCGAAAATCACAACCGATAACAGCTACGATGATGAAATCCGCGCACGGTTGTTGTCAACCAACACAGCCCATTTCAGCTTACAAAAACTGTTCCGCTCGAAACGTCTCACCATTGGGTCATATCAGAGGGTAGGCTGTACAAGACAATGATCTTGTCAGTCCTCATGTATTCCTCGGAAACATGGGTTCTTAGCAAGAAAAATTGCGAACTCTTGGCCGCGTTCGAGAGAAGAATCCTCCGAAGAATTTTTGGCCCCTACACGAGGATGGACGATTCCGTAGCCTACACAATGACGAAATCTATGAACGGTACCATGACCGTCCGGATGTGGATAAAATCCGGCTCAATATGTTACGGTGGGCGGGTCACTTAATCCGTATGGATGAGGATGATCCCACCCGAAAAGTCTATAAGGGCAATATCTAGAAAGAAGAAAAAGATGGAGCGATGGCGTAGGCCAGGACGCCAGACAGATTTTAGGGATATCGAATTGGTGGACCTCGGCGCAAAACCGGGATGTCTGGAGTTCCTTACTAAGGCAGGCCTAGACCGGATACCGATTGTTGCGCCGTTGATGATGATGATGATGATGATGTGTATACACTGCTACCAGCGGTTTTTAATTTTCGTACATACGTGAACCAATTAAAAAGTCGAACGGCAATACACTTTGAAGTTAACTATCTTGAAAACCGATATTTTTAAATGAGTTATGAAAGAGAAAACAATAATATTGCATATGTGTTTTCTACCATTATTATTATTTTTTCGCAATATACACAGAAAAATCGCTAAAAAACAAAAAAGTTAGCATTTATCGTGGTCAAACAAAAACTTGGACACTTCGAGTCATCACTTCATATCGGCAAAACAGAACGTGATTGCGGTTCAAAAAAGTATCGTTATGTTTCATATTGTATCTAGAAGTGCGGGGCTTCCTAGCATCTAATGCAACGATGAGTTCCTTGCAAGTATCGCGCGATAAAGGCCCGAAAATGGACAATAAACGGTTGTCGTCGTGGAAAGTTTCTCACATAAGAACAAAAAACCTTTATACCCCAAGCACCTAGCTTCCGGTATCCCGATTTGTTTAGTATGTCCGCATACGACAGATTGCCCTGACTGGAAATAACAATTGCCTCTGGGCGAATTCGCACCTTCGATTTTTTCTTCACCTTTTTGTAATTGACCTTGGTCCATCCACTATATTCGGTTCCCTTAGGTTTCGCTTCGTTTGCCGACGATCGCACTAAGGGCTCAGGCTTCCTCCTTTCCATACTTTTAGCTCCGTTCTTTGGAACTACTAGTGTGTCTTTCTCCCTCTTAAGCTCGTGCTGATTCTCTAAAGGATCACCATCTTTCTCCCGCAATACTTTATTTGGTGGCATGTCGATGGCACTACTAATAAGTGACACTGTTTGCACGGCCGGCGTCAGCTTTTGCTTGAATGCTTTTTAAACACTCCATCACTCTTATTAACGTACTTGCCGCCTTTGGCATTGGTATAGATCGGCGAATTGAAGAACTCCTCCCAAATGGGTCAATCCCCTAATCTTGGAGTATCTCCTGAGGTCGTCCTGCTTGCGCAGATGCGGTAGGTGTCGTAACCGCTTGCTCACTCCCAAAAGCTGCCAGTGCTGGGGTTCCAAGCCCCTGCACCGTAAATTTACTCCTTCTCACTTCTTCCAGGTTAGTTTTATTTTCTGAGTATCCTTCCTATAGCCATTTTGATCCACGCATCAGAGATGAGCAAACACTAGCCCATCCACAGTCGAACAGGAAAAGTATATGAACACATATTTACACATCTATAAGTATGCCCCTATCCGCAATCTGGATTCGCGGCTAATGGAAGATCTGGCAGCTCCTTAAAGGTCTGTCTGTCGCACACCTTTTTCTCAGAAACGGCAATACCAATTGACACAAAATTTGGTGGGAAACTGGAAACTATGAACGCCCACACATGCGGTGAATTTCATCTTTCAAAGTTGAATGTGAAAGGGGGAGAGAGTGTAAATTTTTTTCACCAAGTATAGCCATGTTTGGTATCAAATTAAAGGCCTCGATTAGTACTTTCCAAAGTCGGTCTTATTTTTAACACGCAGTGCAGACGTTGGAAAGTGGTCATTTCTTCAACAGACCCATTCTCAGAAACTAGCCAACCGAAGAATCTAAGAACCTACCTCTATGCGGTATCCAGAAATTGATTAAAAACCCGCCTTAAGTTTATCCTACAGACTAATCGTGATATAAACTATAGGATGAAGCATAATATCCCTAAGTTTGATCCAAATTGTACTATTACTGATAAAATTACACGAGCTCAAAGTTGTCTTTCGTTTCGTGTAAATTTACTGCAACCCAATATACCAAATATCAACACCACACTAAAGTGAATAGTCTGAAGTGCTAAATATACATATACATTATTGGCTACTTACAGATGGGATAGCTCTGCACTGAAATATACTTACAAAAGAAATAAAGAAAGCCTTTCGTACCTGAAGCGTCGAGCTTCCAAAATCTGACTTGTTCAATACTTTCTGAGTTTAAAAGGCACTTTTGAACAGAAACCAAAAATATATATTATAAATATTACGTTTTGTGAATGACAGAACGATCGGAATTTGAACTGGTAACCTTATGCTCCCTAACGCCATTTCGTGAAGTAGGGTAGAATTTGCATCAAATCACAAGAAGCTTCACGACATTGGGGAAGGTGCCGCGACATCCATCCACGGGTTCACTTTGGAGCAGGGTAACAAAGTTTCATAGTTGCCCGGCCAGAACAAGATCGTTCGTCCGCGAAAATAACCGATAAAGTTAAGAAGTAAAATAAAATACTACAGGGAGTTTAATATAAAGCAGTATATCTATAGGCAAGCCAATAAGAAGTTTAAAACTCGCAACATACATACTTACATGCAATCGTCAATCATGATGGCGGGAAACAGTTCAATTCGGGCTTTGAAGCGACCAGAGGCGATACATTAGTATTTATTGACTAGAATACGTATTGCGCTGCAATTTGTTACAAAATGCTACCATAAGCATAGAGTAATCCTTTGTTCTCTAGTAGGACAACAACCCCAAGTGTACTTCCTTCTCGGCGCGAGAATAGTTATTGTACAATGCCCCGCATCGACTCTTTATGCCTCTCCAATCAGTAAATCTTAAGACGGTTGAACCTCTGTAGCATTTCCTCGAACTCTAGGTCCATAAACGGCACACTTACTCAAGGAAGTCGGAAAGGCGGAGCATTTATGTAGACATTTGTTCCAATTGTACCAAGCACGTGATGTATATGCATATGTTAAATTAGCATATTCAGAATATTCGCATACTATTGACATTCAAAGTCTTTGAATTTGCACTGAAGCGACATCGTTGACCTATTATAAGTTTGTTAGTACCAGTGCGATTTACACCAAACTTGGTAGGATTCTGTTTTATATTATAGCCTATCTAAAGGGGATTTTGCCATCAATTACTAAAAATTATAAAAATTACAATTACATTATATTTTATATTATTTGAACAGATATCGATTTTTCAGATTTTTCGGATAAACAGGTTTTGAGAATAGCTTCGTGGAAGAAATGGCCACTTTTAAACTCCCCTTGTGCATCCAGTGTCGAGATTTTTCATTGAATACCCGACGTTTTACAAAAAACTTTAAATATGATTTTCGAAAAAAATTTCCCTCGATGTGATTCTGTTCCTCTTCAATCCGATGCATCGTTGGTTTACAGCCGTAATTGCATTCATAACATTAAAATTGAATAGTTCTTTGATCACTTCAAAAATCATTCAGGAATTTAGAGACCGATTGAATACTTTGCCTAAATTCAATACAAAACGGTCCCTGCGGTGTAGAAAGAAATGAAATATTAGATGTCTTAGCAAAAGAGGATCAATTTGCTTCATGCTCCGACCGGAACCATTGTCAGTAGCGTTGAATAATTCTGCTATCAAAAACTAGCAACAATCTCTCCATAGTGGCAAGTGACAGAGCCTTAATATTCCTAGACACACCAAACTATTTGTCAGAACCTAACAAATACACTGCGAAGTTTGTCCTATCGAAAAGAGGGAAGACTTGCAGAAGTGTTGTGAAAATTCTGGCCGGTCATAATCCGCTACCTAAACAAATGGTACGTCCCCATCCTGTAAGCGGGATCCATGGAACATTTTCCATGTGAACGCCTTGCCTATAAACACATCAGACATCAGATTTTTGTTCCTAATGTGCTTCAATTGCAGAGGGTAATATCACATTCACTAACGGAAATCCTGCGATACATAAACGAATCAGAGATATTTCTTCAGCCGAGGGAATCGGGTACCATGGACCGCTAGGGTCTGAATGCTCAGAAGCTTTGCCCTTACCTCATACCCAGACATACACACGCTAGTGTCAGCAAGCGAAGTGGAGTCGGAGGGGAACATTAACAGTGGATGGACCCAAGACGTAAACAATGACTTAAAAAATAAAAGAAAGGTGCGGATTCGCTCAGAAAGTACTGCTGCCTTCAGCGATGAATGAAAATGGTCCCGCTTGGCCTTTGCATTGAAGGTCAAACTCCATTAACGAAGAATACCGCAGTGTGTGCCCAGGAGCATGAGATACGATTCAAGGACCTGAATGTTAAATCATAGCTAAAGGAGTATTCTGCACTGGCTTAAAAAATAATTCAAACTCCGGGAACTGGTGAACGAATTTATTGTGACGTCTAGGGCTGGTCTCAAACGGTTATAATACGGTTACAAGTAATTGGGCGATGCAAAAGTTTGTAATGAATGCTTTCGACAGGAAACAGTCAGAGGCATCATCCGTGCAGGTCCGTCAGTACCCAATTGCACTGACTGTATACGTTTAGATACCTATATATCAGCCAGACTTGGGAATACAGGTCAACATTTTTGGATATTTCAATTGCATATCTGGCGCCATGATACAATTTGAGTTGGCACAAAATTGGAACTTAAATTAAATTAGCGAATCGCCAAATGTATCTGTAGATTTAGGAATTTTCTTCTGGATGGGCTTAACAAGAGAGGCGTTGACATCGGCCTCGAAAGGGATCGCCATCAGATGTTTACGTACCTTGCGTATTACGTCCGCTACTTTTCACGGTTTAATAGCTGCGATCCAGCCGCTCTGGAAGAGCTATCTTGCTGATCGGATGACAGATACCCTGAGTATACTCAGGCATTCGATGAGCATTGCGTAGCTATCAAAAATGCTCTTTTCTCGGTTGTTGCACATCGTCGGCAACGCTCCGAAGTCATTGAAGCAGATTGATGGACGGAAAGGATTGAAGTCTCCTTTGGTAGCTGTGATCAATGGCAAAAGGGAATGTATTATTGTGCTTTTCATAAATACGGAAACTGCCGCAAATAACAACAATTTCAGCAGTGTATACCGCATCACGAAGGAACTCGAATGTGGTCGTTCGATAGTAAGGAACGTTAAAGGCCGGCTCGTACGACAATGCTGGCAATGCGAGAGTTTTCTCAGACGGTGGATCGGTGATCGTTAAAAATCCAAAGTAGCTGATTTCCGCTCCGAATCTTCCTACATTGAACACATCACCACCCTACGGATCATTTTGGAATAGCACGCAGAGTTTAAATCTCCTTTCGTTTACCATCATCATCAACAGGGAGTGTATCTGGCATGCTCTACGCAGAAGGGACATTTCAGAGAAAATGATAACTATCATCAAAGCAAGATATGATGGCGCAAATGTCACGTGCTACATCGAATTAAAATGTCAGAAAAATTTAAGGTTCAAAAGGGAATCTGCCTGGATCTGCATCTTGTCACAGATGTTATTTCTTTTTGTTATCACCGACGTTCTTCATGCTGCCTTATCCGGAGGACATGGACGGCGACGTCTTTCCTGAAACACCCCAACTACATTGTCCACATCTGTCTGCTCTCTCACCGAGCCATGGACCTTGGCCAAGCTCTGGATCTGGAAAGTCAGGCTGAAGGTGAACACTCAAAAACTTGGGGTTCTCAGCATTATTGTACTCTTCCTATCTTCATCCATGGACAAAACATCGAAGGCGCCAATCAATTTGTATACTAGGGAAGTATGGTTTCTTCCGACGGTGCCACCAAACTGAATGTCGCTCGGCGCTTTAACAGCGTTAGATCCACCTTGTATAAATTCTGGAAATGCAGTTTTTTCAATACCAAGATCAATTTGAAGCTGTTCTATGCTAATGTTCTTTCTGTGTTGCAGTATGGGAGTAGCACATAGATACCACCCACTTTACTGAATGTGTCATCGAGATACGCTGACCTAATACTATTTCTAAACAAGTCGGAATAAGGTTTTGTGTTCATCTTATGTAAGAAATTTCAACGCACATTTTTCGATCCGTATATAGCTACAAATCCAACATAATCCTTCATATATTTCCAAACTACGAGACATACGTACATATTACAGCCATAGATATTACGCTCACCCTAAACAAACAAACTGCCTATTTCCGAATACTGTACACATATAGGCACGTATATAAGTTGATCGAACCCACATATCCGATTTACTTCTTAGATCTATTTGAATTAGGCACTACCCGCAAAGTTCATTAGCACGCATATACTATATACCTACATACACACATGTCTGGTTGACAAATAACAAAAAAACTAAAACAAAATAATTCTCTGGAACCCAATTCATAAGAACTCATTTCATTGTGGTATTGACGAATTGATATGTGATAATGAAGTCATGCAGGTTGTAGAGTGCACGAAATTCACAAAAAAATGTAAAGTTTCACCCCCTATAACTTTGTTAATAATAGTTGGATTTTCTTCAAACTTGACCAAACTGTGCATTATACTCTTCATTATACGGATGCCAAATTTTGTACTTCTGGAATGAACATAAAGGGGGTGCCGGGAAAATTTCTAAAATGTGGAAATATACTATTATTAACTTTATTTGTGAAGATATCGGAACCGGATATATTTTGAGGCCTAGATTTCGTAGAGATGCACCACTGTGATTTTTTTCAGATTTTTGGTTGGATAGGTTCTGAGAACGAGACCTGTTACACTTTTTTGGGGTCATATTTTGAGCCCTCACTCTCCTATGTTTCACCCAATATCAAATATTGAACCAATTTCGAAAAGTAATAATTGAAACCTTTTATTTGATACCCCACATGGCTACATTCTGTCAAAAAAAATTTGCACCCTCCATTCACATTTATGGGGAGCCCCCTTAAACTTAACACAAGATGGCGCCACTTATTGCATGTAAAGGGAACACCAGATTACATACTCTCACCAATTTTCGTGACAATCGGTCGAGCCGTTTCCGAATAAATCGGGTGTGACAGACAGACAGACAGACAGACAGACGGACAGACACCGTCTCGATTCTAATAAGGTTTTGTTTCACACAAAACCTTGAAAAGAACTTGATCGGCCCACAGACCTGTTACCCGTCGGCAATGGATAGATCACACATTGCTACGCCATTCAGTGGATCCCATTTTGCAAGGAAAACTTGGCACAGAAGAGAAGAGAGTGAACTCAGCCATGTTATTTAAATAGCATGCAAGTCCCTAGCCAAAATAAAGGAAAAGGGTATGAGACAACGCATTTTGTACTATTTAAAATAAATAAATAATGTATAGTTGAACTTACTCCACTATGCTAAATTCCACCTGATCTCACTTGGTCCCATGACAGGTCGACCAAGAAAATGCATACAATATCGTTAAAAACAAAATTATCGTGTTACGGTATCCTGAGCCTCGGAGAAATCTTAGGGCGTTCACCTCAATCGACGAAGCAGGACGGGTCCCGGTCCTGTCGGGAAATGGGCAAAATTTCTTGATGCATGGGCGGCGTCAAGACGTAAGTGAATTAGTCCGAGCGAATCAAATACGTGCCTGAACGCTATATATTGGCATCCTGACTGAAAAGGCAGAGAAACTAGTAAGCACCTTTTGGAAAAGGCGCATTGATATTTGCGCTCTACTGGTCTGGTGCCAAGAGCTGCGCGATAGAACGTGAACACGATAAAAATCGCTATAAACTTCTCTAATTTGGTTGCCAACACACTCAATATGGTGTTGGCATTGCCATCTCTGAGTGTTTCTGTGATGCCATTAAAGAAGGCGAGCGATTTGACGACCGCCTGATGAAGCTCACCATTATATTAGCTGATCACACTATTCACTTCTTCGGCGTGGTACGCAAATAGATCGACCTGACACCGACCAAGATGCCTTCCAACAATTTCTCGGTACGAAAAGAATGTAACTTGCCGGATTATGACTAAATCGTCATCGCCGGCGGCAGACGACAGAAGGTTCTATGGGTGAAAAGGATTTGAGGTGTGCAATGAGGGTGGTGAGCGTAAAGTCGATTTCGGGGACACCCACGAGTTTATAGTTGTGAATACATAGTTCATTAAAACATTGACGCATCTTCCTACATTTTATAGTGGGAATAATAAAACACAAATCGATTATAAGACTTCGACATTTTACTACTACCACTGATTGCAAACCCTTTTAATATAAGACCATCGCACCTTAGCATCGGCTGTTAATTGCCGTCTTGCGAAGAAAGCCACCGATAAAACAACGCGATATCTAACCATTACGAATGTATTATAGAAGAATCATGGGACCAACTTAAAACACGATCTACAAAGTGACCTGTCCAACCCTCGTAGTCACGAAGTGTCGTAAGCGGATCATCAACCGAATGATCATGTGCAAATGAAGGTCCTTGAAAAGAAACGCCCTTACAAGAAGTTTCTCGACGATAAAACAGTGGCCAACTGGCAGTTTACAAGAACGCCAAACGAGAAACAAAGAAAGGAAAGATTTGTTCATCCTCCACTTCCACAAACATTGCTGACATTTGGAACAATTCCGCCGTTCAGCGCAACTTACGTTGAGGAAGCAATAAAACAAAAGAAATCGGGGAAAACAAATGAAATCGGAGGGCTCTAGAAAGCGTTCAAATAACCGCGAATCAAGCCGGGTTTCTCAAGAACTGCAGAACTATTGACTCAATACACGCAGTGCGGTTATTCATGGAGAAACACCGTGAAAAGCATTGTCCTTTTTACATTTCATTTCTGAATCTAGAGGAGGCATTAGACCGTGCGCCACACTGCGGCAGCACCTAGTACCTGACAAACGTGTGCGCTGGGTTAAATTGCTCCACCCAAATCCGAAAAGTGCACTTCAAAGTGTTGAATGCACATCAAAACCGCTTAGTGTCTCCGTCGGTGTTCACCAAGGAAGCGGCCTCTCACCAACTCTCTTAGTCCTTGTGATGTCGTACCGGAAATTCAACATCCACTACTATAAACAGATGATGTTTTCCTAGCGCCTCATGCAACACGGTCTCAGATTGAATTTGAATCAAGCAAAATGTTTGTCCACTGATCCCAAGTTAACAGGAACTATCCAAAACTGAGCAATTTAAATATCTCGGCTCAATGCTATCAGGTAAACTGCGTTATAAAGTTGCTTCACGCATTAGCACATCCTGGCGTTCTTTGCGATCGGCGTATCAACGAACGTCTCAAATCTAAAATTTGCCATAGTGATGCTCGCCCTGTCAGCCTCAATGATTCCCAGTGTTGGCCGACTATACAAAGATAATGAACGAGGCCTTGCGGTAGTGGAGACGAAGATGTTCCTTTGAACCAGTGACGTAACACAGCTTGATCATATCCGAAGTGAGGATATCCGCAATCGATATGAGGTTGTACCGATCGTGAAAAAAATACGGGAGAGACATCTTCGATGGCATGGTCATGCAATTGGTGCGAACGAGAATTAACTTGCCAAGATTGGGCTGAACATCGAAGTCGATGGGAAAATATCAAAAATCCCACCGAAACAGCAGTGCCTTGATTATTTGATTTGGAAGCCTTGCGACTGCATCCACATCAAACATTGTTCTCTTCTTCGGTGCTACCTGTCTGCTTCTGATGAAAAAATAATGAAGCAGAGGAAAATACATATTGTGATCAGTAATCTATTATGGCAAGATACCTTGGGGCTATCCATAGGCAGAAGTTTTCGAGCCCTTGTTATAGTTTCAGGTAATGTACAACTTGCTATGGCTTCTGGAGAATGCAAAGTTCATTGCGCAGGTATTTGCGAACAATATATTCGCAATAATTCGAACGATATAACTCGTGTCCCCCAGGCGGGAAAATTTAACTAAATATATTCACTAGAAAAGTTAAGCCTGGAAGCTAGTACAATGGCGATGAAATGGAAATCGGCGCGCCTTTGACCTGGAGACCCCTAGTTAGGGTCAGGTGGCCTTGAAGCTCAAAATATGGTTTCCAACTTTTCTTTGAGGAGATATACTCTGTCGTAATTACCAAAAGTAAGTGCCCACGAGTCCTTTGCGATTGCGGAAATAATA
Organism: Hermetia illucens; assembly: GCF_905115235.1. Taxonomy (NCBI): domain Eukaryota; kingdom Metazoa; phylum Arthropoda; class Insecta; order Diptera; family Stratiomyidae; genus Hermetia; species Hermetia illucens. Next base: position 138,321,954 of record NC_051849.1, on the reverse strand, counting down.
ATCTTCACAGCCGAAAAATGAATGAAAATGATGAGTATGAAATTGGCCCGGCTCATATGAAAAACAACAGCAATATCCCAAGCAGTAATACGTGCCATTTGATTAGCACGAACTCGTAATATTCGAATGTGTCCTGACAGTCAGGTAGCATCCCCCAGTAAATAGTAGCACCATAACAAGCCTGTCATGGCTACTTTTGGAAGTACAGATGAGCTTCTGCCCTCCGTCTAGCATTGTCAATTTCAGCCTCACGGAATTTCGGAACATGGTCCAGTATCCTTTAGATCGGAAACTTTGAAGTCCTGCAGTCTTCACAGTTCATTTTATCTGCAGCGATTGTTATTCACCTACACAGTTCAACCTGGCTCCCGTAATTTTTACCGCCAAACTAGCTCCATTGCAAAATATCTTTTTATATCTATATATTGTGAGCGGTCGACTGCCTCCGATTCAGGGATCAGCTACATCTTTCATTGAATTTCTACACGACTCCTTGAGATGCTTTTTTCGAATGTTGGTGTGCATTTTTCATGGTATATGTGGAAAATCATAAAGGAATGCCAGCAATCGAGGTTTCTGGCCGTGTAATTTTTAATGCTGTTGCGTTTTGTCGGAGGTGCGTTCACCTTAGTCTGCATTAAGTTTATTATCCCAATATTTTCTTGTGTCTAATCATGACTTCCTATGTTAGTCTGTTTTGATCGTTTTTCTTAGCACCATTGCGAGTTGTTTATTCCGTAATTCAACGGAACTCAATTATAATTTTTCCATGTTTTTCTAGACTACGATTCCATAAATCCATAAAGCTCTTCTCCGCAACCACACAGCTGTGTGTTAATCGCGGAACGATCATCGGAGCGGAAAATGAAAGATCTTCATCTCATAGTGAAATGGCTAGAAATGGTAACGCACTCGGGGGAAACAACTCGAGCGTGGCTGTTGGTAATGATTGACACTTGACTGATTCAAAACTTCTCCCCGGCATCAGAGGGAATTAGCGTCCACCTGTTGCTCGGCCCCTCTGCCTGCACTGTTCGCTCCTACCCGCTTCGGAGGGGGATCTTCCATCCAGAAAAAGTGAAGATCACCGCGCCATGATAATGAAGCGAAGCATCACTACAGTGCACATAGAGTTCGGTGCCATCGTTTTGCCAAACCTTGCGGAACGAACCTCGAACAAGTGTACGGCAGGCGAACGAATAATTTGTGCTGGAAACTAAGATTTTAACATGCAATTACCAAGACTACGTAGCTCGAATGCGGCCAGGTTGCCTAGATCGGATGAGGCGGCTCAAGAAGCCCTTCCGCTCCCGAGCACGGGATACTTTTTATTTTGAGAGTAGGTTCATGTTCGGCAAACCGGTACCAACTTTTTTGGCGTTGAAATAACATGAGCTGCTTGCAACTGGGAAGTATTCCTCTTCTAATACCGGCGAACACGATCAACTCCCTAAGGATGGTTTTTTGATTGAACTCTGGCAAGAAGCCGCAAATTTGTTTGTCTTGGATCTCAAAACTTCGATCTAAGTATTTTGATAAGGAGAGGGTCCAGTCATGCCGAAGCATGCACACAAGAGTACGTTCGCCAAGCAACTCCGGGCTCAGCATAGGCTCACCATTACGTCTATCTGCATATACTATAGCTCCCGTTTTTTGTTGGGGCTCGCGTGGACTTTTTTACTGATTCACTTCCACGCTCCATCTTCATCTTAGTTTCAAGCTCCAAGTGTTTTACAAACATGTGCGCGCAAGTTAGTTGTTTGGTTTCGCAATCCAGTGTCATTGAACCTTTCAGCGCACTATTGTGGTCATAGGTCAAGTCGTAGAAGCAACACTGTTACCGCTATTACTTTTGAAACCAACACTTACTACTTGTCTTTGGAATTATGTCTCCAGAAAGGATGCATATAGTCTACCTAACACAAGTTCCTATGTTGCGTAGATTTTAAGATATTGGGCTACTTTACTTGCACACCGAATTCGGAGACACTACCCAATGGACGCAGAATCCACATAAACTCTCAGTACTATCGCGGGAAATTAGTCACCAATCAGATATTATGCTTTCATTTTGGGGTCGTTTTCATTCTACTTAGAAATTCATCATACACCTTTTCTTTCAAATGAAGAGAATGTTTTCCATGACTATTTATTAGGAGTTGGAATGGACATTCTACCTTATCTAGGTCAAATCTTCCAATGCAAAGCGGTTTAGGTACTCTATATAATAGCCTCCTTTTCCCGTAAGGAACTGTCCAAAGTGTTAATTTCTTTCCTTGTCATTATTATTATTCTGTTAAGAAAAAGTCGCACTGCGTCCTTAAAGAACTATTGTGCCGCTTTTACTGGTTATCGTGTACCTATTAATCATAGTATCTGAAGCAGGCCTATAACCGTCCGGAACTTTAGTATGTTCCCTTCTTCGCGATCTTTCAACTTTGTATCTGATATTAAGTATTCGGACGTGTATAGAGGTTTCGTCACACTCCGCACAAAACCTGCAGTGTTCGTAGATATCCCTAGCTTCCTAAGGTGATAGTTCAGCCGACAGTGACCAGTGAGAATTCCCACTATGATTCGGAAGTTCTTTTTGGTGGGGTTTAAGCAATCCTTGGTGCGCATGTGTTCGTATCCCCCAATAAGCACCCTTGACTGCTCCATCCCTGAGAGGCCGGCCCAGTATAGTTCCCTCAACCGTTCCTCTGCATTTCTTACAGTCATAGCCATGAAACCATTCCCGATTCCACAGAAGGGTTCTGGCCCGTGTAAAGGCGTCCCTGCTCCCTTCTTGGTTAGTTCGTCCGCTGTATCTTTGCCTTCCAACCCAGTATGGCATCCAACACAGAGTATCCAGACCTTGCTGGACGAACCGAGTGTATTCAGTCTCTCAAGGCATTTGCATACCAATTTAGAGTTCACCTGGTTGGACTTATGTGCTTTGATCGTTGCTTGACTATCGGTGAGAATAGCAATGTTCTGCCCCCTGTAGTTCTTTAGGGGATTAGAGGAGACACATCTGTCTATGGCGTATATTTCCGCCTGGAATATGCTAGCGTACCTGCCCATTGGCTCGAAGTACAGTTTCCTTGGACCAATGACACCGGCACCCGCTTCCTCTGCTGGAAGGGGATCCATAAGTGGACCAAGTAATCAGTTGCTGGTTTAAGCCGTACGTCGCAGCCACGCTCTCCCACTTTGCCTTGCTTCTCCAACGTGATTCAAACTTCTTATCGAAATGAAACCTCGTTTTCATGTTATCCCTTGGTATCAGTAATTCGGGATACCGCATAGAAGGAATATCAATCTTCCTTCGTTTTAAACAGCTCCTCGCCTCACTGATGCTTCCGGCCATCCTGAATATTGCCCTCCTTGCCTGCATCTGTAGTGCAGATGAAAAGGGGTTAATCCCATAAGGACCTCCAGGGATGCCTTTGGGCATGTCCTCATTGCCCCACTGATACACACGCAAGCCAGTCTTTGGAGCTTGTGTAATTCCCTGGCTTGTGTGCTGAGTTCGGTTCTTTCCGCCCAGATTACCGCTCCATAGGTAATCATTGGCCTTACTATTGCAGTATATATCCAAAGTAGTATCTTCGGGCTGCAACCCCATTTTTTTCCTGCGATGAACTTACAAGTCGCCAGAGCTCTCGTGGCTTTCCGACATGTGTCTTCCAGAGTAATTTTTAGTCTAACGTAATTCCCAAATATTTGACCTCTATTTCTCGTTCCCCCCCCAAATCATGTAACCTTATGGCTCTCAGGCGATCAAACTTACGCCTCCTAGTGAGTGGTACTAGGGTGGTTTTGGCTGGGTTGATCCGCACTCCCACCTTCCGGCACCAGGCACTAGTAACCCTTAGTCCTATTTTGATTCAATCACATAGGCTATTTTCATATTTGCCCCTACATATTAAAACAATGTCGTCCGCGTAACCCTGGACTTGTATTCTAGTATTTGTTAACACTTCCAGGAGTTCGTCCACTACCATACTCCACATCAGCGGAGATAGTATCCCGCCCCGTGGACAACCTTGAGTAGTGTTCATGACAATAGAATGTGTACCGTTGGGTACTTCTATTTGCCTGCTTACTAGCATTTTGCCCATCCAGAATGCCAGGGTGTTTCCCACTCCCTTGCGGCTCATGACATCTTGTATCTCTGTGTGCGATGTGTTGTCGAATGCTCCTTCGATATCCAAAAACGCGCACAGTGCAATTTCTTTTGTTTCTATGGCATCCCGTAGTACCTGTGTCAGCTGATACAGAAGAGTTTCAGTTGACCGTCCTGCCCAGTAAGCGTGTTGACAGTGATGTAGGGGATTACGCTTTAGAACGTTAGTTCTAATATAGTTGTCTATGACCCTCCACTGTTTTGAGTACGGACGATGGTAGGCAAATTGATGTGAAAGATTTAGGGTGAAAAGGATCCTTTTTACCCGCTTTCGGTATCTACTCCGGGAGATTTCAGTGGTTTAGAAGTTCCCACTGCCCACCTTCCCCTATCTTCTGAGCATACCTCTTTTGCTAGTTTCCAATTCTCCTTTCTTCTCTTTTTATTCGTTGTTGGGGTGTCAGGCAGAATGTTGTCACCTGCTACCGGGAAATGAGTTTTAAGGAGCAGGTCTACCATGTCCTCCTCATTCTCGGTAAATGTCCCATCTTCCTTCTTCAATCAGACAGAGGATATTCCCCCGTCTTTGGCTACAGCCTTGTAAAGCCTGTTTGCTTCTATGATCTGTTCGATCTCTTCACAGAATTCCCTGAGGCTGTTCCGTTTTGCTTCCCTGCTATACGCAGTCAGTGCATTTTTGTACCTCTGCCAGTCCACGGTTTGTTTTGCCCGGTTGAAGAGTTTTCGTGTCTCTTTTCTCATTCCGGCCAGGTTCCTGTGCCACCATGGTACATCCCTTGATGACTTAACTGTCTTAGCCGGACAGCTGGGTTCATACGCGTCAATGACGACTGTGTTGAGGATTTCCACCACTGTTTCTAGTTCCAGTTCGCTCCTGATGTCACCGCCCGCTTGAAGGTGGGCAATGTTGCTCAAGTGCGTTGCCTAGGATTCCCAATTCGTTCTTCTGCGATTCCTTATTATTCTTTTTATTTCGGAGTTACCCTCAATGTCGAATCTGATTATCCTGTGATCATACATAGAGGGTTCATCCGACACCCTCCAATTCCTGACCATTTCGTTCATTAGAATATTTCCTAGAGTTATGTCTAGTACCTCCTGTCTAGTGCTAGTCACAAATGTTGGAATATTCCCTAAGTTATATATTTCTAACTTATTGCTAAGAATGAATTCAAGAAGGTACTCACCCCTTCGATTGGTGTCGCTGCTTGCGACTGCCTTCCGGCCGAGGAGAAGTGGTAACGCCCTCTTCTCACAATACTTCACCAGTTTTGCGACTTGTTCCGGTGGAGCCCGGATTTCGTCTCCTGGGAAGTATCCCGATGCCACGACTGCCTCTTGAGTACTCCTCCCGACTTCCAATGAGACTTGGATAACCACAAGGTCCCCGGTTAAGAACTCTGAAAGACATATGTATTTTAAATTATGTTTAAGAATTATGCAAGCTCTTGGTTTTTCACAAGAGGAGTCCCAAATTACCTGCATGCTTCCTCCTTGCAGACCGCGAATCTGCCCCGGTACACCCAGGGCTCCTGAGTTAGCACTATTCCAATGTTCTCCCCCCTTGTAATAACCGTAGATGCAACTTTCGCATGGTGGAGGTTTATCTGGGCTATCTTAGTGCTGGTTATTGGCTCCGTTATTGTTTGGAGCTCTTCTCCACTCGACATGGCGCTTTCCTGTGCATCGCTGTCCACCCTGAGCCCTAGGAGTCCTAGCTCTAGGTCGTCCAGCTTCTGCTCTTCACTGGGCAGCAGGTCTACTTCCCTGGTTAATCCAGTCCTTTCCGCCTCTATGGCTTTCGAGACTTCTTCGGGGACCTCGGTATGCTTTTCGACCGGTGTCTCCTCCGAGGTGTCTTTTCTCGGCTATTCCCTGTGCACACGCACGGGAATATTGCCAAATCGGTAGTTGATATGGCAACTCCGACGTTTGATTGCCTGCAGGGATTGGTCATATACCCCCGTCGTGAGGAGTTTACCCTGCCCTCCACCTTGCTTCTGAATACTCTCCATAATCGGATATGGAGATCCATAAGGACCCATAAGGTCTTCCGTTTCTATTGTCGCGGCTTTTGGAAGCAAAAATGTCATCATTTGGGCTCCTGGTATATCATCCCGGCCTGGCAATCTAGGAACTATAGTTCTAATCCACTCTGCAGTGTTTTCCGTCGCGCAGTCCGCCAGTGTAAGACCTGGTCGAAAGCGTATCGCAATTAACAAAAGTTTCGAAGTCCATACTTTGCACATCTGCCTGACGACAAGGTCCTCAATGGTTTCCTGCTCCTCACGAGTATTTGCTCGGGAAACATTTTTGGCAGTATGGCCAGTCGAATGCCCCTGACCGCACTAGAATAGCTAATGGCGGGCTTCCAGGGTCCTGCCTTCACCCCGGACCTGCCCGTCATTTGAATGCAGGTGATAACTTCCTTCTGTTTTGTCGCAGCGGGGCTGCAATGTATGGAAATTGTAGTTAAACAGTGCACATATTCGTTTAAAAGCACTATGAGTGCAGCGTGTTTGAATTCCTGACGGAAAAGTTTACCTTTTTTTATTTATATTTGACAACTGCAGCAATGCTACTTACAAAATTTTTGTAAAAAAAAACTTTTGTGTACATCAGTTTTGAAATAATGCCCAATATTTTAAATATGCCTAAGAGAAAGCACTTTGCAGATTCTTTCGTAACGAAGGATACTCCAGTAGAGAAACAAGACATCAAAGAGGCTGTTCTGAAATTGTGGTGCAAAATTATTTGGAAGAAGGAGCAAACTTTGATATTGAAAATTCCAAACAAGGGAGGCAAAGTTGTCAAGTTGCCAAATGAGCAAATAAATGTTATTAGAGATGAGGTTATGCATAATAATTTAAATGCAACTCCAATCCAACAAAAATTAGAACTGCCTGTGACAACCTAGCACATTACAAACGCCTTAACTTCAATTCTTTACGTGAAATGGAAAAAAACCCAAGTGCAAGTCGTTTCTTAAACGTCAACGTAGGGACGCTAAACTGGAATCTGCCAAAACATCACATCCAGTGGATTACAAAATGTGAAAAAATTGTTTTCTGAGATGAAAAAAAATTAATTTCAACGACCATGGTTCCTCCACCTGTTATTGCCATGATATAAACGAAGAAAATGTTCGGATGCCGAAAATCTATTTTCGGAGAGGGAAGTGTTACAGTTTGCTTGGTCCCGTCAAAAATTAATTCCGCTGTATACAGTGAAATGCGGGAAGGCCGTCCTGTACCTTCCATGGATGGGAAAATAAGGGAAGACAGCATTTTTTAGCAGTTTAGCGTTTCTATACATGTTTGCAAGGCGCTCATTTTATGATTTAAAGAGATCAAAATACCAATAATGCAGTTGCCAGCGGGCAATCCAGTTCAGAATCATATGGAAAATTAGTGGATTTACATAAAACGCATTATTTAAAAAAAAACGAACAATTACATTTTCCATACTTTAAGCCCACTGAAACTGACCATTAGGGAAATATAGGATCAAACAGATATCAGTTCCCTCCTCCAAACTTTATCAAAATCAATACCAAACCAAATATCTGATGTTATCTGAAAAAATGATTAGCCTACTCATTATTAATATCTTTATTTTAACAGGTTTTCGTTAGTGCGTTTAAGTGGTTATGTGGCTTAATTTAATGCATGATGATTTACAAAACTGTTATAAAAAATGTAGAAATATTATACTTTTGTTCGTTAAAAAAATCTATTTAAAAGGGCGTTTATACGTATATGTGCCAGTGTATAGGTTTTTTTACACCAATTACTATGTCCGTTGAAAGAAACCAATTCCGAACGCTCATTTGTTAATTTGAATTGAATTTGAATCTTATTTACGTGAAAGCGTACGGTTTAGTGTTTGTTACTTTTTACTTTTCAAGTAATCAACAAGATTTTAACAGAAAATTGGAAATTGTTGCGCGAAATGACAATTCTTCAATTGATCTTATGTAACATAATATAGTTAGTAATGGTAAAATCTGTATAGCAAATTCTGACAAGTACACCGTCCCCGAAAAGAAAGGTGTCAAAACGGAAAGTTGAATTATAGTTTGCCGCATATTAATTATACTAAGTAAAATAATATTATTGTAATATTGATTAATATCTGTCTCCATTGATTGCTTCGAACATGTTCTCCATTTCACAAGTGTGAAAAATTAATTTAATACAAATCTTCGCCATATTGTTACACATTTGATTTATTGTTGCCAGCGTAAAAGTTATAGAGACAATGCAGTGAGAGAAGTGCAAAGGCAATGTTTACACGGCTTTGGCAAAAATAATGCCCGAACACAGGTGCACAAGAAACTTCTCTCGTATCTTTACCTGGACGGCGGTAAAACGTACATTTCTGGAAGATTCAGAAACCCCCAAAAAAAGGATTTGCACTGAGCGGGATTGGAACTTTGGGCAGGATGAATAATATTCCAAAAATCTTGCATATAATTCTTAAGATCTTCTTTCAACTGAAACATGAACAAGTCGGAATACAGGAAGCTCGCGCTTCGGATATAAAGGTTTTGTGTTATGTAAGAAACTTCAACGCACATTTTTCTATCCGTATAAATCTAACATACTCCTTCTTATATTTCAAACTACAAGACATACGTAGATATTACACCCATAGACATTTTACTCACCCTAAACAAACAAGCCACATGTATATAAATTGATCATACCCATATTTCCGATTTACTTCGTGCACAAAAGCATACATATGTATATATAGCACGTATATTAAATACGGTTGGTTTATATATATCTAGCTTAATTAGACACTACCCCGCAAACTTGATTAGCACGCATATACATACTATATACGTACATACACACATATCTGTTTGGAGTAATTCATATACAAATGACTAAATAACTAAAGCAAAATAATTCTTTGCGACCCCATTCATATAAACTTACTTCGTTGTGGTATTGACGAATTGATATAGGATGATGACGTCATACACGTTGTAGAATGTACGAAATTCACAAAAAATTGCAGTTTCACCCCCTATAACTTTGTTAATAATAGTTGGATTTTCTTCAAACCAAATTATGCATTATGTTATCCCTTATTCTCATACCGAATTTTGTACTTCTGGGATGAACGTAAGGGGGGCTGCCGGGTAAATTTCCAAAATGTGGAAATATACTATTATTAACTTTATTTGTGCAGATATCGGAACCGGATATATTTTGAGGCCTAAATTTCGTAGAGATGCACCACTGTGATTTTTCAGATTTTTCGGTTGGATAGGTTCTGAGAACGAGACCTGTTACACTTTTTGATGATCATATTTTGAGCCCCCACTCCCCTACGTTTCACTCGATATCAAATATGCAACCAGTTTCCAAAAGTACTAATTAAGCCCTTTCATTTAATACCCCACATGGCCACATTTTATGAAAACAATGTATACCCTCCATTCACATGTATGGGGAGCACAAAATGGCGCGAGTTGCTATATGTAAAGGAAACAACAGATCACACGCTCTCACCAATTTTTGTGACAATCAGTATACCCATTTCCGAATAAATAGGGTGTGACAGACAGACAGCCAGACGGTCAGACAAACGGACAGGCAGACATCGACTCGATTCTAATAAGTTTTTGTTTCTCATTTCACATTTCACGCGCTTTGAGGTATTAGTGCGCAGCTGCCAGTTGCCGGTCTCCAGAAGTTTCTTGCCGCAACTTATAACGTCACACACAATAGCGCAGGCCGCTCAGTGCCTTTGAATTTAGCTGAAATAACATGTAAATCCAAAAGGTACGATCCTCTTTAAGTTCACCCAACTACTGGCCTATGCTGACGATATCGACATCATGGGAAAAACCACCCGAGACGTACAAACTGCCTTCATCCAGATCGAGCAGGCGGCGCGAGATCGTGGGCTGCACATCAATGAAGGCAAGACAAAATATATGGTGGTAATGTCAGCACCGAAGACGAGCCAACCAACAACATCAAACCGCACTGGTCAAATAGGAAGAATAAGGATAGGAGAATACAACTTTGAGACCGTTCACAATTTCTCCTATCTAGGGTCGAAAATCACAACCGATAACAGCTACGATGATGAAATTCGCGCACGGTTGTTGTCAGCCAACAGAGCCTATTTCAGCTTACAGAAACTGTTCCGCTCGAAACGTCTCACCATAAGGTCAAAGCTCTTACTGTACAAGACAATGATCTTGCCAGTCCTCATATATTCCTCGAAGACTCGGGTTCTTAGCAAGAAAAATTGCGAACTCTTGGCCGCGTTCGAGAGAAGAATCCTCCGAAGAATTTTTGGCCCCCTACATGAGGATGGACGATTCCGCAGCTTACACAATGACGAAATCTATGAGCGATACCATGACGGTCCGGTTGTGGATAAAATCCGGCTCAATAGGTTACAGTGGACGGGTCACTTAATCCGGATACCGACCTCCTCCAAATAGTAGTGAAGTCATCTCTGTGATCAATATACTTAACTGGAGGAAAGCCTTCATAGTCTCACGATTGGACTGTTCCTTGAAACCCCTGCAATGTCTTCAAAATTGCTGCTTCAACTTGTTTGAAAAGCATGGAAATGTAATATGTATTTTTCTCAGAGAATGTTAGAAGATGGCGATCGCCAAAATATCGGAAAAGTCACCCGTCTTGAGAGTGATAATTAAAGGGTTATTTGCAAGCTTCCTAACGGAAATAGCTAAAGTATTTCTGAAACACTTCAAACAACATCTCATAAGCGGGGGAGATTGGTTTCCAATTTGGGTCCTCATATGCCAACCACACAGGCAGGTGGGGCAGGGTAGGAGCGCGAACCCCTCGCTGGGTGTTCCCAGTCATAGGGACATAAAGGGAGATGAGCAAGGCAGAGCTCTGTTCTTGATAGTTCCTCAGTGGATTCAATCGGCATCCCGGTGGCGACTGTGCTCGCCCTATTTAACAGCCGCTGACTTCAGATAGCGAGTGCTCACCACAAGCGCCAAGACGATCGGGGAAACTTTCCTGCCAGGCGCGCGTAACTGTGGCTTGCGCAGGGCACTGGCTTATCGGAAACTATGCTGCTAAACTCAACATACCCTACAATCACCTTGCTAAAGTCGTAGAGAGGAAAGAAAAACTCTCATGCATTTTGAACCCCTTGTCCTTCCCACATCAGTTTTGGTACACCACAACGGTAATTGTCCTCGAAACGGCCGCTGATACCTACCTACCTGCCCATATAAACCACATCAACACCTTTCAGATAATTATTAGTGTGCAAAGATTAGATCCAAGCTCTGTGGCAACAGGAAATGTATCTGAAATGCTCAATGCATTGGGACATTCGGAAGGAACCAATAGTGCTTATCAATACGCAAAAAACTATTTGTTGCATGGAGGTGAAGGAATTCGCCGGGGGCATTCTGTCACCGATATTTTTTCCTTGTTTTCCTACTCTCCTATCGAGCCATGGACCTTGCCCCAAGTTTTTAGCCATAATTATAATATCATAGTATATAGTCTATATTTAGAATAGTATAAATAGAACCTTAATGTCTACAGATGAGCAAACTTGTTAGCACTGATGAAGGGAACAAGTCGTTCCCGAAATATCGGTATTTGCATGAATAAATATCCACACCAACGAAAAAGAAACAACAAGTTTTTATTATTTTAATTAATTAATCGTTGGAAACACCGCATAATTTCACTCAACGGAAACTTATCAAAGGAGGGATGCATTTCGAGATCCCAAAAGGCAGAGCTCCGAGTGGAACACACAATTTTCTCCCAACCCCGAAAAAGCGCGCTTGAGCAAGTCTCGCATCAAAACAATGCTGATTGTCTTCTTCGACGTCAGAGGAATCGTTCATTTTGAGTCTGTATCGGAAGGACAAACTATCAACTCAACCTTTTACCTGGAAAGGCTCAAGAGACTGAAACAACGGGTCGCACGCATCAGGCCTGTTCCTCCAACTAAAACAAAAACTGAAGGGAAAGCACTGGGAGTCAGTGGAGAATATTCAAGCTCAAGTCGCAAGGTTCCTGAGAGGGGTTCCAGTGGAGAAGTTTCAGGGTGCTTTCCAGGCGTAGCAGAATTGTCTTCGCATATGTATCGATGCAAGAAGAAATTATTTTGAAGAAATTTAATCGTCTGCACCAATCGGATGAATAAGTCTATTTTTCCCGGTAAATGCGCATTACTTTTATAATGCGCTTTGTATGATGCTGACTAATACTTCAAAATTATACCCTATATTAACCCTTATACGAATGCCAAACTTTGGGCTTCTAGGATGAGCTTAAGAGGATTTCGGATAATAATAATAATCGTTGGCGCAACAATCCATATTGGATCTAGGCCTTGAAGTGTGTTAGAGCACTTCATTCAAGACCGTAACGGTACACTACAGTAGACTGTAGGAGGCAATGTGGTCAGCATTGCGCTCGCCCGAGATTATTACCCTGATTTGACTCAGGTACTCATTCACAGCTGAGTCGACTGGCATCCGACGTCAAATCACGATACAAATTCCACTGTCACCAGTGAGATTTGAACCGCGACCTTCCGTACGGTAGCCTAGTGCTCTAACCACTCAGCTACCCGGACACCCATTATAATATGCCATTATTAACTTTATTTGAGCAGATTTTATAAAAGGATTTTTTGCGCACATATTTCAAGCCCTCACTCCCCTATGTTTCATTCAGTATCGAAAATAGAACCAATTTCGGAAAGTACTAATCGACACCTTTAACCTCATGATCACTATCTCTGCAAAAAAATGTTGTAGTCTTTTTCGCAGACCCCAGTTAGACTCTTCATAAATAACTCAACAGAAAATGATGCAACTCGTGTCAAGTAAAAGGACTCATTGACCATATGTTCTCACCAAATTTCATGACAATAGCTTTAGCCGTTTCCGAGTAAATCGGGTGTGACTGGCAAACAGACAGAGATTGAATCGATTTTAGTAAGGTTTTATTTCACACAAAACCTTCTTTCCTATCTACATTAATGGGTAGAGCTTTGAAGGCGTCGAAGAATTTGTGTATTTAAAAAAAACATAGTTTCAGCTAGATGAATTAACAGAAAAATTTGAAAAGGGCTGAAGCACATTGTCTGGAACGGAGAACCAAGATAAGTAGATGTGGTTGACTTACTACACCGTTTCCATCAAATTTTGTGTTAAAAACTATAACTTCTGATCAAATGTTAGTAAGCTCACAGGGCGACACCGTGATTTGGTACACGGCTAGCACAAATCCTGTGAAACGTCTCCTGTATTTTAATACGACAGCTCTGCTATCGGATTCTACCTCCACCTCCTCGCGGTGACCACTGGATGTTTTACCACCAAAACAGCAGACGGAGTGGTGAAGACAAGCTTTCCGTGCCTTAAAACGGAAAAAACTATCCAGACCGGTCTTCCTAGTAGGGGGTGGAACGCTGTCTCGAAAAATATCAACGTGGGAACCCAGAATACAGCCTCGGATCGGACGGATCAAACGACAACGACTTCGGCAACGTAAAATAATCTCTTTTGGGTCTTGAAATGTTACGATCCCTTTATCGAACGAGTGCACTGCGGGAGCTTCTGCAGGAAGTATTTCATAACAACATTAGCATCCTCTAGCTCCAAGAAATTGAATGGCTCGGGAATGAAGTAAATTATTCCGGGCTTTTCACAATAGTTACCAGTGCCAAAGAGCGATAATTCTGTGTCGCCTTTGAATGAAGATTCTCAATATGTAGTCTACCAACTGCCATGCACCAACGGAGAACAAAGATGACGACATTAAAGACGAATTCTGTACCCAACTGGACAGGACTTTTAAGAGGTTGCCCTTTAATGGCATCAAAGTATTATTCGGAGACTTCAACGCAAAAATTGGCAATAAACTGTTCCATACAGGCATAATAAAAGGGCAGAGTCTCTAAATGAAACAAATGGAAGTGGCCAACAACTCATACACTTCGCCAGCAGCCAAAATTCAGTGGTAAACACCAATTGCTTCCCCGACAAGACATTCAATCAAATCGACCATGCCCTAGTCGAAAAACGAGCTGCCTCAAACATATTGGGCGTGATGACGCTACGATCTGACTGGGACCATTTCCTGGTTAGAGGGAAATACCGTTGTCGAATAGACAAAAACAAACACAATCACGGGAGCTGGATCACTAAAATCAACGTGGAAAACGCTGAAAAACGACACTGTCAAAGTGGCTTAGGTGTTCATAATTAAGGCACATTTCGACCCACGACTTCATGCTCGTCCTGAGGGAAGTAGTGACGAGATGTGGCAAAAAATTAGGGATGGTATCCAGGGTGCAATCAAAACCACCCTTGGACATGTAGAAGGGAACCATAACGAATGGTTTAATGATGATCCCAGCCAGAGATCGTCTTCGTATCACGAGCTAAGACGATCCAATAAGAAGATCTCTAGACGAGAGCAACAGCTTAAAGAAGAACGACGTATGAGTAGCATTGAATGAAATATGAAGCGAAAGTTGCTTAGCCGTCCAACAATTAATTGTTAAAATATCGAAATATGATCGCTAGTTTTGAAAATTTCTAGTAAGAATTTGGGCCGCCACTTTTGTTAATTAATAACGGAGTAACGATTTGCGCATTTTCTCATGGAACGTGCGCTCCCTGTACAAAGATGAAGCTGCTGAGAAGCTAGCCGATACTCTGTCCCAATATAGGGCTGATGCGCTGGACAGGGACCGATTTCCTGGAGAAGAGTCGCTATACCATATATTATGGTGGTCATTCAGTAAACCATGTGGTCGCAGTAGGTTTCTTAGTCAGCCAAAATATGAAACCTGCTGTTATCGGCTTTGAAAACATAAGCGAACGGCTATGGACTCTGCGCTTGTGAGGCAAATTTAGAAATATAAGCCTCATTAGCATTCAAGTCCCTACAGAGAAGACTGCAGAGTTGGAGAACGATAACTTCTACGAGGCAATAGAACGAACCCTCGAAGCCTGTCCAAGATATAATATTAAAATCATACTTGTGGATTTTAACAGCCAAGTAGCGAAGGAACCCATATTCAGGCGATACGGTGGCTCCCACAGCTTACACCAAAAAACAAATGATAACGGACTGCGGATTATTCAATTCGCAGTGTCACACGAAATGGTTGTTGGAAGTACCTGGTTTGTGCGGGAAGCGGTCCACAAACGTACGTGGGCCTCTCCAGACGGAACCACTTTCAACCAAATTGACCACGTGTTGATCGAACGCCGCCACCTCTCAGCCTTGATGAATGTCAGAACATATAGGCGGGCCAATATAGACTGGGATCACTATCTCGTTGGCATGGTGCTCTGAGCTCGAATAACAATATCACCTAGAATCCCCTCTGACAATCAGGTGAGAGTTAACACTGAAGCCATCCACAACACACCCCTCCGCAACACCTATAAGAGGGAAATAGATGCCGCAGTCAACAGAAATCCTGAAGATGAAACATCAACAAATGATGTTCACAACCACCTGAAGAACATTATCATAAATACGGCCACAACCATACTTGACCCCAGCCGCAAAAAGAGTCGGAACGGTTTGACGATGAATGTAAGTTAGATACCGAGTGAAGTTGCATTCTCAAAGAACGCGGGAACGCGCAGAGATATATCACGAAAACCGGCGAGCGGAGAAGAGACTTCACAGATTGAAAAAGAAGCCTGGGAGAACCGACAGGTCTGTGAACTCGAAAAGTACAAGGAGCAACCGCACCAGATGACGGAAGTTTTACCAACAAGTCAGTAGGATGAAGCCTTATACACCTTGATGTTCATCCTGCCGAAACAAAGAGGGAAATCTGATTTCCGACAGAATGGGCATATTGGAGCGATGGGTTGAGTACCTTGATGAACTACTGAACAACCAGAACATCGGCGAGTTGGAGGTCCCGCCAACTGAAGACGACGGAGCCATCACCAAGTATAGAAGAAACGGTCCGTGCAATTCATCGGCTTAAAAATCATAAGTCGCCAAGAGCCGATGGAATTACAGCCGAATTGGTTAAATATGGAGGCGACCAATTACATCAAGTGGTTCATCAACTTGTGCTCAAGGTGTGGGACAGCGAATCAATACCTGACGATTGGCAACGAGGCATTATTTGTCTCATACATAAAAAGGGAGATATCACACAGTGCAGCTATTATAGAGTTATTACGTTGCTGAGTACCATCTATAAGATATTCTCCACTATCTTGCTAGGCCGGATAGCCCCATACGCCCAGAACATCATTGGCCCGTACCAAAGAGGCTTCACTACAGGCAAATCAACTACAATTGTAGTAGGAGCAAGCTACCTAGTTTTATTTTTATTTAGAAGAACTACAAGCATCGGAACGATAACTATTATATGGACATCAGTTGCACCATCCCTTCATCGATTTTAAAGCCGCCTATGATAGCATAGCCAGGGTCAAACTGTACATGACCATGAGAGAATTCGGTGTCCCGAAATTGATAAGACCGACTAGGCTGACCCTGACCAATGTGCGAGGCCAGATAAAAGCAGTAGGACCACTCTCAAGACCATTCGACATCAACAACGGCCTACGACAAGGGGATGCACTATCATGCGTCTTCTTCAACCGGGCCCACAAGGAAGTGATCCGTGATACTTAGGTATGATCCTCCTTAAGTCCACCCAACTACTGGCCTATGCTGACGATATCGACATAATGGGAAGAACGGCCCGATACGTACAAACTGCCTTCATTCAGATCGAGCAGGCGGCAATTGGAGCGAGATCTTGGGCTGCACATAAATGAAGGCCAGTCAATGGTATGGTGGCAACGTCAGCACCAAAAACCAACCAATCAAAAACATCAAACCGCACTGGTCAATCGGGAAGAATAAAAATAGGACACTACAACTTTGAGACCGTTGATCATTTCTCCTATCTAGGTTCGAAAATCATAAACGATAACAGCTACGATAATGAAATCCGAGCACGGTTGTTATCAGCCAACAGAGCCTATTTCAGCTTACAAAGACTGTTCCACTCGAAACGTCTCACCATAGCGTCAAAGCTTTTACTGTACAAGACTATGATCTTGCTAGTCCTCATGTATTCCTCGAAAACTTGAGTTCTTAGCAACGAAAAACTACGAACTCTTGGCCGCGTTCGAGAGAAGAATCCTCCGAAGAATTTTTGACCCCCTACATGAGGATGAACGATTCCGTAGCCTACACAATGACGAAATCTATGAGCGATACCATGACCGTCCGGTTGTGGATAAAATCCGGCTCAATAGGTTACGGTGGGCGGTCACTTCATCCGTATTGATGAGGATGATCCAACTAGGAAAGTCTATAAGGGCAATATCTATGGTAGGAAAAGAAGACGAGGCAGACCCCGCCTGAGATTGAGCGATGGCGTAGGTCAGGACACCAGACAGATTTTAGGGATATCGAGTTGGTGGACCTCGGCGCAAAACCGGGATGTCTGAAGTTCCTTATTAAGGCAGGCCTAGACCGGATACCTGTTATTGCGCCGTTGATGATGATGATAAAATATAATTACACTTTCCATAATAAATATTCACTCCCCATATCATGATCAACGCACGTTTTAGTCTTAGGGAGTCATTTGTACGCAGATCTTGCCAATAGCAGCAACGCCTGTCGGGTCTGTCTAGATTAATTCTTGTCCCATTTGAAATAATGACATTATGTCACTTTTCCGTCCAAGCCATATCAAAGTTGCAATATTGGCATATTTTGTGATGAACTTTCTTGAAAATGTTGATTTGCCGGAGGCGTATCTTCACGTTTTCAGCGAATTTTCAATTTTGTATCACTTCCTCCGATCTATTAATTCGGTAAGAAATTTTACAATTCGAAAGTCGAATTTTCTAGGACGTTTCCCCTTGTCCTTTTAATACTTCGCTTTTGTCAGTCGAAATTATTAGCCTGAAATAATCCCGATAAATTATTTTTTCGGAAATATTTACAAAACACCAAAGAAAAGAACGCATCGATGCTTAAATATAGGAAGTAGAGCCAGCTTTATTTAAGGGGGTCATCCCGTGTGTCGGATCTGCAGAATCGAATTTTTTTGGCATCAATTGTATCTAGATATAGTGTAGGCTATATGGGTAAAGTGATTTTTTGATATTCGGAGTCGTTCGCCGTAATAAAGCTCGTATTTATCGGTCCGAATCACGTTCGAATGACTGCGCTAAAAGGACAAGAATCGAAATCAAGGTTGTACATGTGTTTCTTGAAGAAACCTAAGGTTTATGGATTAGGTATAGCAGATTAGTGGTCAGTTAAGGTTTTATGGCTAAAAATCGCATTCTACTTTTTAAATGCGTTTTTCTCGAAATTGCATGTTGAAAATCAGCTGCCACCATAGCCCAAAATCTATCCAACCAAATTCTTTGAAATTTTCACGACTTATTCAGAAGATAATTCTACGGTCCGCAAACTAGAATAATTGCGATTCATTCAGTAGTTTTTTTTATTCATTGAAGAAGGCTCGAAATGACACCAAAATTCACAAAAAAAAGTTTAACAAGGTACCAAAAATTTAGCTTTTAATATTTTTTAATAATCCTAGTTTCCAGACTATAGTTAAGTCTGTACGTTAAAATGCCATTTACTTTTTTTCTTTAAGATGATCGCAGCGCCCTCTAGCGTGGCAGCAGAAAAACACCTTTTTCGGAGATGGGTGTATAAATTGCTCTGCATTTCAATAACGAATTATGCGATCGGGTTGGAAAAATTACTATGCACGCTAAAAATAATAAATCTGTGGTAAAAAACTATTTGTATCTTTATCCAGTTCTTCAAAAAAAGATTCTAAAAAACGCCAGAAAAACGGCCTTCACACGGGATAACCCCCTTAAATTAAAATCACATAAAGCTCCCGGAATCTCAGCGGATCTCTTAAAAGATCTACTTAGTCGAATCTACAATCTAATCAGCAGAATCTGGACAACCGATCAATTATCTGACCACTGGAGGAAAACTGTAATTTGTGAAAAAAAGATGATCGCCTGCATTGCCAAAATTACAGGGGGATCTCATTGCTCTGCACTTACTACAAGGGGCTGACAAATATAATCGAACGACGACTGGGGAACAAACAGCATCGTCGGGGAATGCCAAGGTGGCTTCAAATCCGGACGATAGACAACGAACCAGATATTCGCAGTGCAGTTACTTGAAAAATTCCGGGAATATGTCATCGATGTGCACCAACTGTGTGTTGATTTCTGTTAGTCGTTCGATAGTGTAAATCGGAATGCTCTGCACAGAATAATGAACGAGCTAAAAATCCTACCGAGGCTGGTCAGGCTAGGGAAAAAAAGAGTCAGCCGCGAGTGAAATGATACTCGGGGTCAATGAATCCAAAACGAAATACATGACCCAAACTCAAAAGGCAGCTGCTAACATCCAGAACATTGGAATGGGCGAGGGTAGTTTGGAACATGAAGGACGGAAACACAGACGCCAAAAAACTACCATTTACGAAATATTAACTCGTCCAGTGCTGCTGTATGGATGCGAGACGTGGAGCTTGACGCAGGTGTCGGAAAAGCAGATCGAAAAGTTTGAGAAAAAAGTTCTCCGAAGGATCTTCGTAGTCGCAAAGGCGAATCTTGGATTGCATGAATTATTTGACGACCCACCAACATAAGGTTTCCAAAACGAGTGTGGTAGGCAGAGCCTATGGCAGCCGACCGAAACAGAAGCCAAGGAAACATTGGGAGGACTCAGTGGACGCAGATTGCAGGTCAAAGCAGAAGCCAAGGAAACGTTGGGAGCACTCAGTGGACGCAGATTGCAGGTCAATTCTAAGATTTTCTAACTGGAGGCCGTGTTCTTAGGATCGAGATAATTGGAAGCGCTAGATCCGGAAGGCCAAGGCTCGATATGAACTGTAACGCCATTGAAGAAGCTGTAACTTCTTCTGAGAAAACTTCATGCAATAAACAGACAGTCAACCCGTGGGCCGACTTTAGCAAGGTTTTGTTTTCCAACAATCACTAAATTCACCTGATTTGCGATTTCTTTCCATTCAATCGAGTCAAAAACCATTCCGGGAAGGCGTTTTACCAAGTGGGTGAAGGTATACCGCATATAAAAAATATTTGAAAGATTTGAATAGGCCCTGGTATAAGTGCATTCCAATCGATGAACATTTTTTTGGTGCAGATTATATGGATTTCTGACCCGGACTATATGGATTTTGATGAATATTCTTGTATTTTAAATTTTCAGAATTAATTCCAGCAACTTTTTATTGGAAATAGTAGTGCTATAAACTCTTTGCCATTTTTTCGGTATAAATGGTTATGTTAGTACAATATTTTATTTTTAATAAAAATTCTCATATGGTTTAAATAAGTGTTTGTTTTTATATTCCAGCCTTGATTTGATATGTAATTTCTACCCCTAGCACTATGACAAATATCCCCGACACGTACTTTGAACTTTCACATCTCTTTTTTCTCTTTTTCGCAAAAATCCAGCGATCCAAAAACCGACAGGTCTAGAGTAAATTTAAGAGGACTATTTCGAAATATTCGAAACCCCATATCCGTTAGAAACCACGGATGATTTTATAGCACTAATTTCTACGTGTTCAACAAAGCAGATGGAAAACTGATAGATTGCATAAAACAGGCTCCCCTAGTTCCAGGGAAACCAAAAGTAGTCGTTTTAAATAAGAAGGGATCGGTTCGGTGAAATAATCTGCAGACAAAAATTTACAAACTTAGCAGAGTGTAGTAACACAAACCTTTTGCTCCGGTGCAACAGCGAAAAGATGTTACTTTTCAACGGTTCCTTCCACAGTTTTTGCTTGATTGAAGCAATCAGGGGGTGCAACCAACCCATATACTACATATAAAGTACATGACCACACCGTAGATAAGGCCTGGAGGAGAAAACCACCAAGTCGTGGTAAGGCCCATGCTAATCTATGCTACTGCTTCAATGGTGGCTAAAGGAGCAGAAGCTGTTAAGAAACTATCCTCTTTCCGTATTTTCGTTACAGGTGCCATGAATAGCATACCCACCCTTTCACTAAAGATTCTGCTATAATTACTATCCTTGAACTTCGTAGAAAAGTTTGGAGCATACAGACTCCCGCTGAATAACAAGTAGACAACTGAGACACTACTTCAATTCTTAAGGTGCTACCACGACTAGGACTTTGGAATGATAACCATCTGTAGAAACACGTACAGTGCGGTATGCAGATGGGTCTGAGTCAGAAGATGGAGCTGATATGGAGATAGATGATACAAACCAATGAAGAAGACGAAACAGCGTCCTACATCCATACCATACTACCTGGAGAAGAATTTGAGCAAGCGTACTCCCATTAAGTCGGTACTTTTCACGTAAATAACCGTCGGTAAGACCTCCTTCAGTACGATCCGGTAAACACAATCATACACAAAGTACCGTCATCTATTCATTTAAGGAAACTAGCATCCTGAGGGAAGACCTAGAGTTGGCAAAATTTAGCGTGAAGGTCCGCCCGCAAATCTTGAAACTCTATCGAAATGTTCCGTCGATACGTGTTAACAACATAACCAACATGCGAGCTAAACCCGAAAAAAAAATGAAATAAGACGGCTCGACCGCGCGCGTGGGCAAGCTTATACATACAAATAATAGGCACTGAACCACATCTAAGTGTGGTAGATGTTAGGACCTGTGATGTGTAGAGATAAGGCCATCCACTGGCAAATCGGCTCTGGAGGAGGCAAGTGAAAGAATTCACGTCGTCGAATGGAGAAATGTGAACTTCTGCCGGCAGGACAAAACCTTTCTGAAGAAACCCGGGGCATTTTTGTTGTCCCGTAAGAAGTGGGCTATGAAAACCTTACTAGGGCTTTTAACAGGACACTGCTCCTTAAATTACCACATAGAAAAGATTTAAGTAGTCGGCTATATCCAGCCAATGTGAGGAAGAAGAGGTGGCCCTGCAATTCGTAAGTAGCTGCCCGACCTCCTCAGACCTCAGACAAAGACATCTTGGTAAGATTTTCTTCAGCGAAGAGTCTGCGCATTCTCTGAGTCTGGAGAATGTTCTCAGATTCACGAAAGCCTGTGAACGCTATAGATGAGAGGCCAATGAATAGGCGATCTCCGGGGGGAGTACGATGGGACTAATAAAGGCTTGAGTGCTTGGAACTGCGGATCCCCTCGCGCAAGTAACCTAACTAAAACTATGTAATGTTGATCTGAGAGTGGGACTCTAGCCTCTAGCATGCGCCAATTTTTAATTAATTCTAACAACTTTAAAGTGCGGATTGTTAAATTAATAACTTCACTTCTTCTTGGTCCCAAGAACCCAGCGGCGCACCCCACTTTGCGGTCAATAGAATAAATGTCCTAAGCGGTTCCAGGCTACTAATAA
Source organism: Hermetia illucens (assembly GCF_905115235.1). Lineage (NCBI taxonomy): Eukaryota > Metazoa > Arthropoda > Insecta > Diptera > Stratiomyidae > Hermetia > Hermetia illucens. The sequence goes on along the minus strand of NC_051849.1, from coordinate 138,299,399 downwards.
TAACAAATGGGCGTTTTAACTAGATCTCTGAAACCATCATATGATATGAAGTCAATTGAAACCATTCAGTTCTTGAAGATTTGCCCTCACTTTCCAGAAATTTCCCTGAATCTTTTCTAGAATTTCATCATCGATTAAGAAAAGGTTGATTTTGAACTTTTCAAATCAGCTCTAAACTGTCAACTATACCATTTCAATTATAGCCATGAAAAATTAGATGCTTATCCCAAATACTGCAAAAAAACTGTTCACCATACCGCCATCAAATACTCATCAATTCGAAACGTCCAAATGATCCACCGAGAGCTCCATTGAAGTCTTTCATAATCAGATTGAGTTGACAAAGAATGTTGTTAGTTACACGCTTAGGTGGGTAACAATGCTCAGTAGCACTTTTGGAAATGACACAGCGATCGCTTGAATAATCATCATCACAGTAATGGGTCCGATTACCCTGTTCAGAGACCGTGAAACATTACGAAAACATGAAATCATACACAGCCCAGAAATGTTGCGTACGTACCGCAGTTTTCACTAATAACTTTTATCTGTTTTTATGGATCCTGTGGTGTCATTAAGGCCCGGTATTTCGGCAGCGAATTAATGGGTAATGGGGGTATTTACTCACACACTATTTACATATTCCTACAATCCACGGATCTGGGCTTTGTTCGCGAATCGTACTACATAGGCTACAAAGTTACAAAGGCTTTCTGGTTGTCATAGCCAGAAATGACTCCCCCGTGATCTTAGCAAATGAGAAATTACTTACCCAATCCCCTTCCAGAGCTGTTTCCAGGCATTCATACACATAGCGAACCACCGGTAACAGTTCCTATTTCTCATGCGGAAAAATTGGATTGCTCATGTTAGAATGGTCGAGAAGAACCAAATGCAAACGTACCTAATTACCCTTTCAATGAAGCCATAGGCACCATTGCCAATGGTATCTTACCTGACTTCAAACACCTGCACCAAGTAATTTAACAAAGACGGAGCTAGACGCTAGCAAGTGTGCATAGTGATCGCCACATAATTGATTTTGATCGAATGAAAGAATACTCACGCGATTCAATGATCTTTTCACTGATCGCGCCATCTTTGAGGTGCTTATAATCTGGATCTGATATCTTTGTGCAATAGTCCAGGGAGTCAGGAGCATTGAGGTTATTTGTAAGATATAGTAACTTTTCATAGATAGACAAATAGATCGTGACTATTTCGTTCGCTTTTCTCGCCTGGAATCGAAGACGATCATTTGCAGATACTCTATCAAGTTACGGACGCACAGAAGTGTTCAGATAAACGTGCTCATCTACTGGAATTGTAAAAGTCATCGAATGGGAATAAATCCACGGCGTAGGTCCTTATTTCGCAATTAAGGTAGCTGAATTATTGGTCAGCTCGACAATGGGACGTTCATTGAAAAACACAACCAAACATTTACAAACACATTCCAGCTTTGACAAGAAGCAATAAATTACCCTAAATTAAGGGACTGTCAGAGCAAACGTCCAAGATAGTACAAGTGAAAATTTAATGATGAGATCTTTCGGTGACCGTAGTGAAAAAACTTTAACAAAACTGGAATAATTATGTATTCCTGGGAGATTCACATAATTTCCTGACGTTAACCGGGGTAAGATGATGAAACTCTAGAGAGCACCCCTCTTCCTCGTGTACTACTATACTTTAGCATTATGGTAAGCCTATCGTAAATATCCACGAATACTATGTGACATTGAAAACTGTTGCAAGATTTCTAACAGAATTTTGACTGTAGGAATCCCATCCTGATTAATATAGTTGCGAATGCCCCCAAAGTAGGACATGGTGTGTCCACCACAACTACGAGCCACTGCAACCCACTCGTCGGCCGTTGTAGCGTAACAATGGAGCTGCCACCATTTTTTCAAGAGTGACCTATCCACTTCATTTCTAATTGACACGAAGAGGAGAAGTGCTGTCCGGTTTCTCACATCCAAAAGGCTATTCCTAAACCTACTGCTGAGCGTAATATGGTCGATCTGAGTAGATATACGTTACTGATGTAACCGTATGTTGACACAGTGAGACGATGGAACCTACAGAAAGCCACAAACCTATCACCGTATTTTCTTGTCACATATCCGAGCAAGGTATCATCAGAGCTCACCTTAGCAAACAGGTCACCCATCAAATTATCAATATCACTTTTAGGAATTCTCTTCTAGACCGCATTAAATTGCTCAAGGAGACGATTTACTTTCTGTTCCTCATTCTGGATCGGAATCTCACAGTTAATGTTCTGGGTAACACCAGCTCTGAATGAAATGAGAGCGCGCCTAGCGGATACGGTAAACATTAATCCGATACCAGATTCGCGCTTACTTCCGACAAACTTACAATATATAGAGGAGTGCTGCTCAGAGTCTCACCATTTTACTTCGCTTAAGAAAAGAATGTCTGGTTTTCTGACCAAACTCGATACGGTCGTCGAGGGGCTTTCCCGCATTTCAGAATCCAATCATAAACCATTGCCGAAGCAAAAGATCATAGCCGGAGACGTCTTAGTCCGTTTTGGAACGGCAAGCAGCAAATTCAAGAATTGCAGGTTACTAGCCCACAAATCTCTACCCCATTTGGTCGCTTCTTATGACAAGCAGAGAATGCTTTCAGTGCATTCTTAAACCCAAACTCAAAGGGGAGTCACTAGCTAAGTGGGGCATCACTTCTCAACTTGAAAGTAAATACGACTTAGGAGTAAATGCATAAACAAACACGCGAAAGACGGAGCTAATATTGCGGGAGGATATCATCAACCACATTTCCTTTTATCGGCGAATATGGACAGCAACAGAGGATACGCCTAAAGCAGAAGCAACCGCACTTTCCAACGGGAGCCTCATAAACGCCAAATGGCCAAATGGACCGAAGATAGTCCATTGCAGGGTAAACCGGGAAAAAACAAAAAAAATCTGAAGGAGACTTCACCCAGTAGCCTCCAGGGTTCAAAAGAAAAGGGCAGAGAAGAACAAGAGGAAACATGACCCCCTTCCGTTTGAAACGCATCCACCTAAAGTCAAGACGGATACAAATGATGGGGCATAAAAAGAAAAAGTGACATTAAACCGACAGAAGACAAGACCTTTGCGGAAATCCTCAGTGAGATCTGCTAGAAGTGCAAGTCCGAAAACAGTGGGGTATAAGTGTTTTCCACTCGTAAAACGAAAGGTGACAGAGTCGTCGTTGAACTAGCAGCCCAGGGTACGTTCTGCCAAGGAGTCAAGGGGCTACTGGGGGAGGGGGCTCGGGTTCCTAGCCTAAAGCCTTCGTGTTCTCTAGAAATCCGAGATCCTGACTATCTTACAGGAAAAAGCAAAGTGGAAGATGCTACCAAGCATGAATCCCCAGAATTAACCAATCCTGGGATAGATATCGCCTTCAGGAATTCTCGAGGCTAATTCATTTATCATCATCAACCGCACAACAACCGGTATCCAGTCTAGATCTATCTTAATAAGGAACTCCAGACATCCCGGTTTTGCACCGAGGTCCACCAATTCAATATCCGTAAAAGTCCTGGCCTACGACATCGTTCCATCTCTGTCTTCTTCTTTTTCTACCACAGATATTGCCCTTATAGACTTTTCGGGGTGGAACATCCTCATCCATACGGATTAAATGACCCGTCTACTGCAACCTATTGAACTGGATTTTATCCGGATAATCGCCGCGATTTCGTCGTCATGTGGGCTACGGAATCGTTCATCCTCATGTAGGGGTCGGAGGATTCTTCTCTCAAATGCGGTCAATAGTTCGAATTTTTTTTGCTAAGAACCCAGACCTCCGTCGAATACATAAGGACTGGCAAGATCAGAGTCTTGTACAGTAAGAGCTTTCACCCTATGGTGGAACGTTTCGAGCGGACTAGTTTTTGTAAGCTGAAATAGGCTCTGTTGGCTGCCAACAACCTTGCGTGGATTTCATCGTCGTAGCGGTTATCGGTAGTGATTTTTGACCTTAGATAGGAGAAATTATCAACGGTCTCAAAGATGTAGTGTCCTATCTTTACTCTTCTCGTTTGACCAGTTTGATTTGATGTTGTTGGTTGGCTGGTTTTTGGTGCTGACGTTGCCACCATACCATCGACTGGCCTTCATTTATGTGCAGCCCAAGATCTCGCTCCAATTGCCGCCTGCTCGATCTGAATGAAGGCAGTTTGTTCGTATCGGGTCGTTCTTCCCATGATGTCGATATCGTCAGCATAGGCCAGTAGTTGGGTGGACTTAAGGAGATTTGAAATCAGAAACGCCTTTAATTCCGGAAGATGAAAAGATATACTAAGCACACAAGAAAATTCATTCTGCGTGCCAGGCTACCTTTTATGGATATTGGCCCGGCATAATTCTTACCCCAGACACATGTAATTTTCACCCCAAGCCCGATTTTTTCGCATATTTTTCCCGTCTGGATTTCCAATCTGCGGTCCTGCCTTATCCAAACAGTATTCTAAATGCATACCTAGTTGACCTGACAAGACTTCTTCCCATCAATGAAGAGCAATTGGGGCAGTGTTCTAAATTCCACCAGCTGTTTCAAGTCGATGGTTGTTAACGTAGTCGGCGCATGAGTATTCAGCTTGATACCGGCATGAAAAAAATTAGGAATAACTACACCCTATTTACAAGAAGAACAAGAGGAATCTACCATCAATTGCAATGAAAGTTAGGTGAATTTGAATGCAAGGTTCTTTCTCATCCCGCATATTCCACTGATCTGATTTCAGCTGGAGAGCCGATTCCATAACTATGTTCCAGAGAATACTTACCCGGGGAAGGACGACGGACCCAGTCAATACATCAGACTGCTCTCTGTCGATCAAGCTTTCGAAGTGTTCTTTGATATGACCAAAGATTACTTTAACTATTATCCTCGCGACAGTAGGAAGTACGTAAATATTCCTCTAGTTATCGCACTCAAGACAGTGCCTGATTTCGAAATCTTAACAATCATCGTTTTCTTCTATTCATAGGGAAATCCTTAGATCCCCAGGATTAACGAATTAAAGAAAATAACAACTTAGCAAAGGCTACAGAGTCTGCAATGAAGAGTTATGCAGGGAGACTGTCAAGAATAGCAGCTACATTTCGTTTACGGGCGTTAATGGCAAAGATTACTGGCCCCTTGTTTAGAGCAACAATCCACCTCGGCATGTTACGGTGGCTTGCCATATCATCCACAATAGGTCAAATTTTACTGAATGTTATACGATTGGATAGTGGTTGAGAAGCCCACCACAAATGACCGGCACAGGGATATCAAAGACTTAGAACCACCTGCAAGCTCTTTCATGTTGCGGTAAACAGTAGTGAAATCGCTGTTTCTCCCGTGATCAACGCAGTGGTAGAATTCCTGTTGTCATGGCGTACGGTACGGTGACCTCCACATCTATGACCTACGACTTGTGAAACTGGGCATTTCTCGAAGAAGAATAAAATAAGCGCACTGAATATATTCGCCATCCCTTCACTAGCATATAACCGTGGACGAAGACCGATATGAGAAACGTCAAACAGTGGACTCCTATATCCAAATTCTGAAAGATCACCCAAACTCTGCAGTAGAACGGATGAACCTGCCTCGTGATATCGATGGCAGTCGCGTGATTGACGTTGGGCAAAATAGGTTGTAGATTGACTCCACTTAATTTGTAGGATCGGATCTTTCAATTCTCTGAGTGAGCTAAAGTCAGACCAAGAGCGTATCGATGAATGGAAGTCGAAGACAATGCATGATAAACGCGTGAATTGTCTCTGGCGACCATTGTGTGTGTGCTGGAGAGCAACTTGCTGAGACCTATGAAATTGACTACCGGCTAGTTAAACCAATTCGGAATACCGGAAGCAGTCTCAAAAAGTTCTAATCGAAACCTTCATTTTAATACCCCACATGACCATATTCTCTAGAGAAAACATGTACACCTCACTTTCAAACTCAACACAAAATTATGCCACTCGCATGTAAAGGAACACACAGATCACATGTTCTCACCAAATTCCGTGAAAATCGGCTGAGTCGTTTCCGAGTAAATCGCGTATTACAGACGGACAGACTTACTTCACTTAAAACCTTAAGAACAAAGGCGGGGCAAGTACAATATTTTACCGTCCTCTATTGCACCAAAGATTCGTCGAGCCGCAATATGCACACGTAAGTAGGGTGGCAGGGTACCGCTCCATTATTTGCAGCAGCACAATCTCAACCAGCATCAGGAAGCAAGTCAATGGAAGCAGAAGCAGCGACATCAATAACACCACGCCGCACTGCAAGCAAAATTTTCAGTACTCGCCGAAACGCTCTTCTCCACAGTCCCATTAAAGTTACGCTGAGGTTTAGAACGAATTCCAAAGAGCGTGAATAGAATTTTCAGATATCGATTCTTTGCATAGAGCCGCTACTTCCAGGCTCTATGCATCTCCAGCAACTCAAAATCAGTGATAAAATGACATCTCGACTGTGTCCTGATCTGTCGCTACTACAACCACTTGCGTATTGTGGAGCAGTTCCGCTGTCAGACTGCATGGTCATACGACTCCCTTTCACGTTATTGGTTTGATTAATCAAGGAGATCCAGCATGGAAAATTCGTCTGAAACCTCGTGACGCAATAACGCATTGCTAGGCTGACTTTAAAGCTTTTCCGCATACAGAGAGGCATTTTCCATGGGGCACTGAACCTCCTTTTATAGCTTCTAGACGATGCTAGAGAACATGGTGTTCAAATCAAATATAGCCTACATGTTAAGTGCTGGCACACTTGATATACTTAGATCCTATATGGTGATACTGATGACCACCACGTAATATTTGGATAGAATTTGGAATAGGCAAGTGTCGAATTCAAGCCACTAACAAAGATCATCACGAGCCGCATGCCGGACATTTCAATGCTGACCTACACACTTAAGCCATGTCCGAAACAAATTTTTACAAATACCTAGGAATTCTGTAAGGAACCCATGCTCGAGTTGGTGATCTAAAGAATACTCTGCTGTCCGAATTCCTGCGACGTGTGGGCATGGTGCTGAAATCCCATCTCTTGGGAAAGAATAAAAAAAGCGCACTGAATATATTTGCCATCCCTTCACTGGCGTATGCATTCAGAATATTGAATCCCTTGCATGCGGCTGTTTGTAAGGCAGATTGTGTGCTGACTCAACTTAGCTTGAAGGATCCATTTTACAATCATCTGGAAGTCAGACCAGGGCGAATCGATGAATAGAGGTCGGAACATAACCTCTGGTAGCAGTTTGTCAAACTCCATTTCCCGAGCAGATGGCTGTGTTCTGTCGAGTTCGTTTCTGAGGCAGAGGGATTTGTGTGTGCCATTCAGGATGGTATGGTCACAACCCGGGCTTGAAAAATTATGGTTGCCTTTCACCCCTTGGTGGAACACAGCCCGTCAACTACACCTTCTCGCCATCGTACACGGTCCACTGAAATGCATTTCAATTCCTTCCAGGACTTCCCCAGACGCCCGGCTTGCTCCTTTACTGTTCCGCGCCAAGTGCTCTTGGGGCAACCTCATCGTTGGCCATCTTGGATGAGTGGACTAAGAATTGAATCGTCGCCCATTCTTAATGTGTGACCTATTCGTTGCCACTTTTGCCTTCTGATCGCATCAGCAACGGGTAACTGGCCTGTGTTCCGACCGAGTTCTTTTCGAAATAATATTAGGCCAGCGTACCCCGATGAAACGTCGCAGACAAGTGGTCACGATGACTTGGAACTTTTGAGTAATAGTGAGATAATTTTCCATGTGCCCCAAAAGCAGCGAAGGCGGATCTAGCACTGCTAATGCATCACGCGACATCCAGTTCGGTGCCACCGTCCGCAGAAACCACGCTTCCTAGATATACAAATTGCCCAACGCCTTCGATGCTCTGTTTATTAATGCAGACAGAGAGAGTACGATGACAGGTCAGACTTAGAATCTCCCGACTCTCCAATCCGACTCTATTTCCCTCTGTTACCAAATACAAAGCCATTTGGCCAAAATTCATGACTAAGAGAGCAAACAGTTATCATCAGCGAAGTCGAGGCGTTTGGAGGAAAATGTCATGGTCCATTGAGCCCCTCCACGCCCTCCGGACAAAGCAACATGAGTAATGTCACTAATATCAAGAGGAGATGCGTAGAGTACGTCAGACATAAAAATAAACGTAGGGCGTTGATGTGATCAATGCAAGAGGATTCTCAGCAGAAACCAGTTTGGTCTCTATCGATCAAGCTTTTGAGGGGTTCCTTGATGCATTCCAGGATTATTTAAGCTATTGTCTTTGCGACGACAGGGGGCACGCGGATGCTCCTCCAATTGTCGCACTCAAGATGGGTGTCCTTCCGTTCATTCCACATTTTCAATTGCTCTTCTTCGTGGATGAGCAACCATCTGTAAGCGTCGAGACCATCGAAGCCTCTCCTGAACTGCATGTAATTGCTCATAGAAAGCATCCTTCTCCACTATACATAGCACCATGCAATTGTGATGTTCCTTAAATAGGACCGAAATCTTGCAGTCAGAATCCTGTCAGAAACCTGCTTCCAAGTCAAGAGAATGCGCCTTCCGGTAGCCGGCAGTAGCATTCCGAAATCGAATTCGCGTTTGCCACCACTTGGCTTTGCATTGTCGCAAGAGGTTAAGGAGTGCTCTCCAGAGTCGCACTATCTTACTTCACTTACACTTACACTTATCTCGCTGGAAGTCTAGCACGCGTTGGAGAAAGCGAGCATTCTGGGGAAGAAACGGCACACATACCAAAAATCAATAATAGTCCATTTCCCGTAGCCAGACGCCTTTCGCCTAAAGTCAGCCGCTATCTGAGACGTCGTTAACATATTTTCGAAATTTGTAGGTTGCTAGCCCACAGATTTCTATCCCTTTTAGTCATCTTTTGCGACATGCAGAAAGACTGAATATAATTTTAAGCTCCAATACACAGGGTGCTTATAAAAAGCTCATGATGAAAAAGCGGGCGGTGAGCATTAGAAACGTTGGAGCATCTCATTTCTGGGCGCACTGTTATAGCACCGGTGCAATACATGGACAAGCATACAAGCATACAAGCATGAGTTGATCAAAGGTTTACCGAAACGAATTGCAGGCAATACTCGAAAGTTCTGCTTTCAGCAGGTATTGGAACTGGCAAGTTCTAACTAATCACGATATATCACATAGCAAGCCTGAAATATAAAGAAAATAAAGATAAAAACAAGGAATATGTGGCGCAGAAAATATATTCATTAAATCTGGCTACAAAAGTATTGACTCAGCTCATAGAATATTAATAATGCTACGCATTAGGTGCCTGAGGTAGCTGAGTAAACCATTATAACTTCAACCTAAGAGATTTTCCAAATTTTCGTAGAAAATGTATAAACAATTTTCTTCTCTGGAAACTGACGGTGATGAGAAGAATTTTTAATCGCTCTACACTTTTGGCTTGTCTCAGGACCTTAACGATTGCTGAAGAGATTTTCACTAACCCCGGAATGAATGAACATGTATGGGTACCCCCTTAAAGTCAATGTAGAATTATGTAACTCACTGTATGCGAGAGCATTCACAGTTCCCACCTTTCCACTAAATTTTGTGTGAATCGCTACAACAATCTCCGAGAAAAATGCATGTGACAAACAGACAAAAAGTCATTAAGAGTTGCACTTTCAACCGATGATAATCTCGACATGCCTACGAATTATATTGAGCGCAAATCCGCCTTATTGACCAGAGCTTGGCCAGAGCTGAAATATCCGTTTTGAGAATGATGGGGTCCTAAGTCCGCATCAACTTAATGCAGGACCGGACCAAATGGGGAGCAACTTACTCCCTCTTTCCTGGCCCACGGACCCCTCGCTTAGGGCTCTGGTCAAGCTCTGGTCAATAAGGCGGATTTGCGCTCAATATAATTCGTAGGCATGTCGTGTTCTACGAGTTATATAAGGGAGCATTCAACATCTGCGAGCCGCTACGGTCACGCTGCTCCCAAGGCAGAGGTGAGGCAGCGTCTGACGATTTGCCTCTGCCCTGGTAAGAAACCGTAAAGCCGTCGTCGCTTGACTTTTTTTTTTTTTAAAAGTTTGGGTGCAAGCCCTAAGCGAGGGGTCCGTGGACCAGGAAAGAGGGAGTAAGTTGCTCCCCATTTGGTCCGGTCCTGCATTAAGTTGATGCGGACTTAGGACCCCATCATTCTCAAAACGAATATATCCTCCATGCCCCGTGGGGAACTGGGTGAGATTATAATTAATCTCACCGTGTCGTCCCTCCAACCACTCCTTGATGGCAGGAATGAGCCTGTGAGTCCGCCGACCCTTTCCCAAGCGTTGCCACCGTTCTTGCCATCTATTTATGGATCTCTCCCTCTCAGTCTTCTTCGTTCGCGATGAGGAAGAGGTTGGCTTCGCATTGTATATGTTCGCCATCTCATCTGTCAAGATGTCAATCGACGAATGCTCCATCATCTGAGACAGTCCTGAAGGCAGAGCATACCTTCAGGGCTGTCGTCCTGTAGACTGAACTCAGTTTGGTAGCGTTCCCTGACATGCGCAAGGCCTCCCTCCAAACTGGGGTTGCATAGAGCATGATCGAAGTCACCACCCTGGCTATAAGCAACCTAGAGTTATGCCGTGGCCCTCCCACGTTCGGCATCATCCTTGCCAGGGCCTTGGTTGCAGTTGATGATTTGTCGCAAACATACCGCACATGTTGCTTATAGCTAACCTTCCTGTCTATCACCACCCCCAAGTATTTGATGGTCGGCTTGGAAGTGATGATATGATTCCCGATTCCAAACAGGCGTAATTTCTCTTCCGGCGCTTAGTGATGGGGACCGCTTTTGTTTTTTCCTCCGCAAGTGTCAGACCAGAGCTCTTTAGCCAACTTTTAACAGCACCGATTGCCTCGCTTGAGTATCAGCATCCTCGAGATGCTTTGCGACAACATCCAGCGCTATGTCGTCAGCGTAGGCTTCCTCCGGAAGGGGAAGATTAAGTAAATCGTTGTACATGATGTTCCACAGTAGTGGGCCCAATACGGAGCCCTGCAGGACACCCGCGGAAACAACGTACTCCTGGGGTCCGTCATCGGTGTCATATCAGAGCCTCCTTTCAGTTAAATAACTATCGACGATAGCAGCGAGATAGGCGGGAATACCAACCTTCGCTAGGGACTTCCGTATTAGATTCCAATTGGCCGAATTGAATGCATTTTTCACATCCAGGGCTACTAACACGCAATATTTGCTGGTACTACCCTTCCCGTGAATTGCATCTTCGGCCAAGCCAGTATTTAATGGCATCAATGGTTGATCTGGCTTTACGGAACCCATACTGCCGATCTGAAAGGCTCCACATCAGTGGATAAGTTTCCAGAAAAGACATACAGGGTTCGGCAGCATAACTTCCTTTTTTAAAATGCGCGCCACTCAGTTAGTTGATGTCATAGCGGAGCGCTAGTGGTCTCGTTCAAGAGGGGATACTGTAAAGTTTTGTCCCGACACGGTTCAGTCGCCATCATGCGTTGGAATAGTGAGGAGCGTGACTTTGCCGTTGAGGTTTACTTTTCAAGCGGATGTTCGGTTATTGCAACACAGCGTGCATTTCGGAATCGCTTTAATTTAGCCCCGTTGGCTCCCGTCCCAGACCGCAAATTAATTGTTACATGGATCACATTCAGACAAACTGCAAGTGCGACAAAAGGAAGAACTGAAGTCCCTCGGCCCATTAAATCACCTGAGAACATTGAAGCAGTGAAAGCGTCAATGTTGCGATCGCCACGGCGTTCTGCGCGCAAACACGCATCTGCCCTTGGACTATCCGATCGTTCTGTGAGAAGAATTCTTCGTGATGATCTTCATTTTCATCCCTATAAGATGGCGATAGTGCAGGAACTTTCAGAACGTGACTTAAATTCTCGGATGAACGCATATGAGCTTCTTCTTGATGTCGTTCCCGAGGGTGCTATTGTTTTTTTAGCGATGAAGCCCATTTTCATTTGCGTGGGTCGGTTAACAAACAAAACATGCGCTACTGGGCTGACACCAACCCTCGAGAATTGCATCAAAAGCCTTTGAATTCACCGAAAGTCACAGTGTGGAGTGCAATTTCCTCAGCTGGAATTATTATTCCCTGTTTTTTTGAGGAAAATGAGGTTACAGTGACAGTGAATTCGGATCGGTATGTAAACATGCTACAGAATTTTTTTTTCCCACGGCTAGAAAATTTGGATTTGGAGGACACTTGGTTCCAACAAGACGGTGCAACAGCACACACTACAAGAGCATCGATGGCTGTTTTGAGGGAACACTTTCCAGAGCGCCTTATCTCAATTAGAGGCGATTTGGAATGGCCGGCACGCTCTCCCGATCTGTCCCCTGGCCTATACCCGTAGATGTTGATACGGGAGGAATTTGCCGCTGCTAGTTTCATGATGTTCTGAGCGTATAGGGCCTGTACAGGGAGTGCACGTTCCATGAGAAAATGCGCAAATCGTTAATCCGTAGTCGTTGTCGGGTTCATCATTGTAAAATCCATCCTGTCCGAGGCTCCTTCCGTGGCTTCGTAACATCGGTTTTCCGTGTAGGGTTGTCAGTCCTACTCAACCCCCAACCTGGAGGACCAGTTGGTACATTTTGTCCCGTTTTTAGGCGCGGGAGAATCACCTTCATCTGTAGTTCTACCTTATTAGGTAAAGCCACACATCACTTTGAGCGTCTTTATTCAGAACTAGCTGACCCGGCAGACTTTGTACTGCCTCAATCGATAAATAAAAATCTAAAATTTTGTATAAAATAATTTTAAAACAAAACGAATCCGTATTTAATAAAAAACCATATTGTGAATGAAGCATGAACTTTTATTATTATTTTCGACACATCATGTTGCTTAATTACAAAATAGAGTTTTCCTGAGATACTGGGTTTAAATTTGATATTGACAGACACACAGTGCTATGATACAGTTTGTTAATCAATTTAAAGCTTTCTCATAAACTATATTTTTTGTTTTGTTTTGTGGTGCGTAAATAAACAAAGAAGACGGTTTTCCGACACGCGAACACGTGACGTATAATTGTCCATGCGCGAAACAGGGAAACTCCAAGTTGATTCGACAAACTTCTAACGACTGTCCTTGCGATTTATTTATGGTCATCGCAAAGGCCAGACGTAGTGGAAATTGTAAGCGTTTAAAATCGAATGGTAAATCCGTTGGAATCATCGGTATCCGCGGGATCAAGACATCCTCACTTTGTATTTTCCTTTTATGATTGTTGCCTCAATGACGTTATTCATCAGCTTTTTCACAACCAGCCTTGTTCCATTGCACAGTCGAGGTTGATTAATGTTACGCAGCATCATGACAACTGTAGGATCGTGGTCTGCGGATTCGATCAATTTCATTATGTCGTTGTCAAACACAACAACAGCAATCAATTGTTGTGTTTTATGTGCACGAACTCGTTGCCTTCTAAGCCTATCTACTTCATTATCACTCACTAAATAACCCAATTCTGACATAGCAATACGACTATTTTCTTGATGTGTCTCTCTCTGCACGTGTTAGCACGTGAGGTAGCTCTTCGCACATTTGATTGACTGCGACGACCTAAGTCAGGTCGTCTTCTCCTCGGCATCGTAAATAATTAAAGGGAGAAAATTTTTCGCTCACTTAGCAGTAAAGTGTCACAATCGCAAAATATCAAGAAACAAGTCGGGAAACCGGAAGCTGGACGCTTCAGGTACAAAAGGTTTTGTGTATTTCTTAGTACGTAACACGTAATATATTCATATATTATGTGAGAGTATCCACTTTCGGGTGATATTGACATTCGTAGTCTTCAATTTTCGAAGAAGCAGCAAATTTGAGGTATTATAACTTTGTTAGTAATAGTGCGATTTCTACCAAACTTGGTGAGATAATGCTCTATATTATAGCCTATACGACTGTAGAATTTCATGATACTAGGATGAACTTAAGGGGGGTTTCTAACCAATTACAAAAAATTGTAGTAATTTACTATTATTAACTTTATTTAAACAGATATCGGCATGGAAGGTATTGTCTTTTTTATAGTAGGGTAGGTGAATGCGTTTACGCACAGAGTGTTGGACTCCCGCAACAGCACGCTGGCGGACTACCAACTAAACATCTCCCTGTCATCAGAGAACTAGCCTGGAACCGTTTGACACATTACTTCGGGCTAGCTCTCCCGCTCTTCCGGTTTTGGGAGCCTTCAAGTCAGGGAATTCCTTTCACCAACGGGAGGGGAGGGGAGGAAGGGAGTTGTTAGTTCAGGGAACCCCTTACCGTCCGATCCCTCTGCCGGTCGAGTTCAATCTTCTTCGTAGTAGGAAGAGCCCGAACATAATGCGCAATACGATTCCAGCTGCCAGCGCTCTTCAGCATCTCTCTGACAATGTTGTCTGAAGAGATCTCCCCTGTGTCTGCATAAAGCTGCTAGCGGAGGCCGTCCCACCTCTCGCAAGAGAAAAAGGTGTGTTCAGCGTCATCCGCCACTCTATTGCAGAACCCACAATCAGGAGATCGCGCCTTCCCAACCCTGTGCAGGTAAGACTGAAAACCCCCATGCCCACTTAGAAGTTGGGTAAGGAAGTAATCAATATCACCGTGCTTTCTGTTCAACCACTTACCCCTTGGCTCATTTTGCCAAGAAAGTTGCCATTCGCTAAGGGTGCGTTGACGTTCTTCACGGGCAACCACTTCTCTTAAGTTTTCGCCCTTACGACGATAGATAGCTTTGCGCTCCTTGCCAAGAAGGGCAACGAGGATCACTCCCGCAATCACCATCACAGCCGGTTCGGAGACGGTGCGATAAGCAGACGCCACTCGCAAAGCTCCCCGCCTCTGCACTTGAGCGAGGCGTTTACGATGCACCTCCTTGTCAAGGGCATCAGCCGGACGGCGTTGCTCCCTTGAGGAGACGTCTCTTAGTTGATATAGGGCCCCCGACATTCGCCATTAGCCGACTCAAGGCCGCGACTCCAGCTGCAGCCCTAGCCGCTGCTGCTTTGATTTGCTCGAAGAAGCTCATTTTCGAGTTGAGTATTAAACCGAGGTATTTAACCATAGGTGTTGACTCTATAGTCAACTCGCCGATCGATATGGGACGCAGGGTCGGGATTCTCCTTCTGGTCAGGATGACTACTTCGGTTTTTTCCAGCTCAAGGTTGAAACCGTGAGCAGTCATCCATCCGCTTACCCGTCGCATTAATATGCCAAGGCTGCTTTGCGCCTGTTCAACAGTGCGTCCGGCAAAAAGTGCCACAACGTCGTCTGCATAACCGACCAGGCGCGACTCTTCGGGCATATCGAGTCTCAGCAGACTATCGTAGGAAGCATTCCAGAGGTCCGGCCCTAGCATGGATCCCTACGCTACTCCCGACGTGATTTCCATCCTCCTCTGGCCCTCTAGCGTCTCATAGAACAGGGAGCGGTCTTTCAGATAATCCCTCAATATCCGCAAGAGATAGCTTGGCACATGAAAGGAGTTCTCTAGTGTGCCTAGCATATCTGTCCATCTTACGGAATTGAAGGCATTTCTGACATCAAGCGTTATGAGGAGCACTATCCGTCGAGATCGGCGACTGTGTGCCCCGGCTCGATTAAACGCATCTACAACCTCCATAACAGCATCCACTGTAGATTTCCCTGTTCTAAACCCGAACTGCCTTGCGGATAAGTTCCCGGCAGCACGGATCGCTTCAGCGAGTCTACCCCTGATGAGCTTCTTGAGCACTTTTCCGGCCGTGTCAAGCATACACAGCGGTCGGTATGCAGACGGGAGCTCCGGGTCTCCTTTACCCTTACTGATCAACGCGAGTCTGGCCACTTTCCAGCGACAAGGAAAAATGCCCTCCTTCAAGCACGCGTTGAACGCTTCGAGCAGCAATTCTGGCCGTTGGCGGAACACCAGTGTGTAAACTTCCGCCGGGATGCCATCAGGACCTGGCGCCTTCCTGTTTTTCATAGTGAGAACCGCTTCTTCGAGTTCTCCCATTGTGAAAAGGGGGCTATCCACGACGCTTTCCGCGCTATTTACATCAACCCGTACAGGGTGTCTGGGGAATAATGCCCGCACAATGCGGTCCATCTGGTCGGACTGCCTTATAGCCGCGCTCTTTTTGCCCCTGATCGACTCTACCAACGGCCTTCTGAGCCGCTCTTCTGGTTCGGTGACAGGCTGATCGAAAACCAGCCAGTTCAGCATTCCACCAGGGGAATGAGCACCTCCTAGGCATGAACGCGTCACATGCTTTGGCGATGCATTGGCCCACATGGACGGCTCCTTCTGTAGAGGCGCCTGTTTTATGAGGTTGATCTAATCACACCTCTACGAAGGCCTGCTCATCTAAAGATTTTGCAGACCAGCCTGAAATCTTTCTCGGTTTCGGGCATGATAGGTCTTTGCCCTGTGGCTGGATCCATGTCTCAAGTAAGATCGCCTGGTGATCGCTGTGGGTGTAGCGTTCGCCGACGCACCAGGACATACCACGCAGCAGCGCAGGGCTGACAAAGGTCAGGTCTACAACTAAACCCGGCCCCCCTTTCTGAAAGGTGTTCTCAGCACCTTCGTTAGCCAAAACTATGTCCATCTGCGCAAAAGCTTCTAATAAACTGCGCCCCCTGTCTTTTGATTCTCTGCTACCCCACTCAAGGGTCCAAGCGTTTAACTTACCAGCAATCACCTTTGCACTTCGTCCCGTTGCGTCGAGAACAAGATTATCAAGCATTTTTTCGAATTCAGACAGTGTCAAACTTGTTGTTGTTGTTGTTGTTGGGCGTAGCAGCTGTATACATATACACCACTTATTTTTGCCCACACAAAGCCACTGGCTGCCTGACTTGCAGTACATTGTATGACCTGTCGACCGCAAGCCCATATCGCCGCTCCGCCAATCGAATCTGTGACCCATATGCCACCGTGACGGTTTCTGTACAGCTCACTTATGATGGCGATTTCCATCTCAGATTCGAACGTGGTCTGCTCAAGTAAATCCTGAGCGACCCTGCAATGATTGAGGTTTATTTGAATAAACCTCTTTTTCTCATTGCAGTGAGCGCCTTCCTAAATTCCGGACACTTACTACTTCCGTCCCTATTGCACTTCCTGGCAAAATTACCGTTATCCCCACACCTTCTGCATCGAGCAGGTCGATCAATGCTGCTGGTGCATATTTTCGCAAAGTGCCCAAACATCAGGCATTTAAAGCACCTCTTCAGTGAAATTTGTTCTCTTAAACGGCAGACAACCCATCCAATCCGAACTTTTCCAGCCGCCAACAACTTCTGCGCTGCCTCCGCTGGTACTCGTATTGTGGCCGTTTGAGTACCGCCATAGGCTTTTCGTAAACTCACAACAGACTCCTCGGCAAGTTCTTCCAACTTGAATTGCTCCTTCAGAGCAGTACAAATTTCTCCCTTCGATGTCATTTTATCCAGATCCTTACATTGTATGTAGATCTCGTGTTTTTGGGCACGCACTGCGGCATTCTTCCAAGTGAGTTTTTCACCTGAGTGCGAAAGTCATCAGTTTTGCCCACGCTGAATTTTTTCAACTCGAACATGAGATCCCCTTTTTGGGTTCTTCGGATTCGGTTCACATTTCCGTTCATATCTTTTAGGTCGGGATCTGCTTTGACCTTTCTGAGTATCTCCGGGTAGGACAGATTACCCTTACTGGAGATAACAATCACATCTGGACGAGTTCACATTTTTCCTTTTCCTTTCGTTTTTTTTTTTGCGGGTAACCTTAGTCCATCGATAGTTTCCGTTCGTCTTGGGCTTCGCAACGCTGGTCGACTTTTCTAAATTCGCTGTACGCTTTCCTCTTTCAGAGCTATTAGTGCTGGTTTTCAGAGTTTCCTGTCCGCCTTTTTTTCTCTTAGGCGCCTGCTGATTATTGAAAGGATCCCCCTCTTTTTCTCGTACTCGTTTATTTCGCCGTGATTCGATGGTAGTACGGTTAAGAGTCGCTTGTGACATTGTTGGTATAACGGGGTTTGGCGTATCCTTAGTATTCTTTTCCTTCATCTGCGATCTATTATAGAGGACTCTAATAGCCCTCAACATATTCTTTATAGCTTGGTGAACGTTGTGCTTGTCTTGATGAACTCGGACAGCTCCACTATTTTGCCCCAAGCTGGATAAAGGGTAATTCCTCCGGATCGCGACTCTACTCCCTATAAATACCGGCAGGGTTACTCCTTTTATTCGCTCCTTCACTTTTGGCGTTTATTGATCTTGCCGGTATTTTATCCTTCATCGTCTTTAGCGTTGGTGGAGATCTCAAAGTTGCTGAGCTTCTTTTGAATGGATCCCTTTCTTGTTCCTGGGGCACCTCCTGCTGTCGCGCATGTTGAACATATGCGGTGGGTGTTATCACGTTTTTTGTCGTCCAACGATCTGCCTTCAGTTCATCTTTGTTTGGTCTTGCTACTGGTGTACTCGGTAAGGTCGTACTTCGCTTGAACATCTCCTTCTCCAGATCCAAATCACTTGTAACATTATATGCCAAGGTGGCCAAGTTGTCCACCACCGAGGCACTGCGGTCGAGGAATATCGACGACCGGGAGTCCGCTTGCTCACTCCTAAAAGCCGCCGGTACTGAGGTTCCGAGCCCCTGCACCGTAAGTTTACTGCTTCTCTCGTCTTCCATGTGGTTTTACATTCTGGGTATCCTTCCCATAGCCATTTTGGTCCACGCACCAGAGATGAGCAAACACTAGTCCATGCACAGTCAGAAAAGAAAAGTGCATGAACACATATTTACACATAAATAGGTATGCCCCAATCCGCCAGCTGGGGTCGCGCCTGATGGGAGTTCTGGCCACTCCTCACAAGGTCTGTCTGTCTGTCACACAATTTTCTCAGAAACGGCTATACCGATTGAAACGAAATTTGGTGAGAAGGTGGAAACTGTGAATGCCCAGACATGCAGTGAGTGATATTCTTGTACGGTGAGATTTAGGGGGGGAGGGGTCTCCCCATACATGTAAAAGGGGGTGTACAATTTTTTTTCACCGAATATACCCGTGAATGAAGCTGCTTCTATATAGTGCCTAGGCCTCAAAATACTCTCCATATCGATATCTGTTCAAATTAAGTTAATACTAATATATTACCATATTTTTGGGGAAATTGAGTAAATTCCCGTTAACCCCCCAGAGTTATAAAAGTTGGTAGTAGTATAAAATATAATATGAAGCATATTATCTCAAGTTTGATCAAATCGTACTATTTATAACAAAGTTACAATAGCTCAAATTTGACTTTACCGTGTTAATTTACTGCAACTAAATATCAATATCACTAAAGTGGATAGTCAGATATGATAAATGTATATACAAAACGGGCTACGTATAAATGGGATACCTAAAGAGCCAGGTTTCCGGTTTCCTGACTTGTTATTTTATTATTTTTAGTTATGTATTATTTTATGGTTTTCTCTTCTTAAATTCTCCTTGGATACTTTACTGATTTATTTTATTTTGTTATTTGCCCATTTATCGTTTTTGTATGAAAATATACTTCTGCGTCATGAAGTACAAGTACGCAAAACTCCCACATTATAAAAACATCCTCCATAATAATGGCCAGAGGGCGTCAAAGAAAGAGGGAACCTCAGAGACCGCGCCTCAATAAACATCTGAGGCAGAAAAAACAGAAATCGAGTCACGGATCTTCCTCCTTCGATCGCGGTACTCGGGTCTGGAGATATACGGCTCCACGCGCGCGGTCGAGCCATCGTTTTTAAGGTTTTGTGTAAAACAAAGCGTAACAGGTCTCGTTCTCATAACCTATCCAACCGAAAAATCTGAAAAAAAAATCACAGTGGTGCATCTCTACGAAATCTAGGCCTCAAAATACATCCGGTTCCGATATCTGCACAAATAAAGTATATTTCACCCGAAGCGCGAGGCTCCGATATTCCGACTTGTTTTTATTTTCATTTTTCTGGTTTTAGCTCGCGTTTTGGTTAGCTCGTTAAGCTCTCGGAAGTCGTTATGTGTGTGCAATTATTTTCACGATCAGGTGCGGACCCACGTATTGGTATAGACACGTGGGTTTTGCATAATGACACGTGAGGGATCGTAGTGCTCAAACGAACTCCAGTATTTGCGAGCGGACCTTCACGGTCAACTTAGTCAATTTCTTTTAGGTTTTGAGACAGCTCTTCCCGCTAGGTAACGGCCACTCAGGATTGTCGTTTAACCATTGAAATTGGATTTGTTTATTACAACCTGTCAATTTGTTACACGCCCGTCCCACAAAAGCTTAAAATGCCCACCCTTCACGATCTGTTCGCACGAGCAGTTTCCCTTCATACATTCATAAGGTCATACAAACGTTCCAAAATGAAGTACTTGGAAGCATAGTAGACGCTCCCTAGTTCATTCATAATGAGGGTCTGCATAGGGACCTGAAAGTACAATTGGTTAGTGAAGTGATCGCTCCATTTATATAATCGAAACACGACATGATTGCGAATTATATTGAAGTGGAATCCGACATATGTTCAGGCCTAAACTAGACCGAAGTGAACACAGGTCAGCCTCCAATAAGTTGCTACTGCCCTGGACGAAATCGTTTGTCAATTTTTGTAAAAAAAAAAATAAAAAAAAAAAACTTGGGTATTTATCCTAAAAAAGGGGGGTCCGTGAACCACAAGAGAGAAAGTAAGTCGATTCGCAGGTGGTCCGGTCCGTCGTCAAGTGGATGCGGACTCAGGATACATCCTCAACAAAACGTCTTATAACATTAAACTGAAAATAAAATCATAACTCGTAATTTTTTCGGCATGTTTTCAACACATTCAATGCAGTTCATTTTTATCGTATCACTTCTGTGCTTAACGAAAATAGGGGTTCCTGGAATTTTGTGTTTTTCGTTGATCCCCAAGTGAGTTGAGGCTTTGAGTGGGGCAGGCTTTGAGTCCGTATAATTTTTACCGCGGGCCCGGATTTTCCTTCTACGAAGAAATTTCGGCGACCCCAGTAGATCGGCTAGTAGCGGTGTTAAGAGCTAATTAAAATTCATCTAATTAACAATCGGAGAGGCATATTCATTCATCCGAAGCATTCCATGAAACAATCCCTAACACAGTTCGCCCTTACCTGGCTGGCTTTGTTCCCATAGCCCAAAGCGACTGACTTCCGTCAACAGTAAACCGTTCCACCCTTACCTTTCCAATCTGAACCACTTGCAATCCAAGCGCTAGTCTTATGTCTCCATGCAATATTCAAATTTAATTCAATGTCTTCCCACTTACCGTCGTACTTTTTTCCGCATTTCGTTCGGCTGGTGATTAACAAGAAGCGAACCGTCTGGAATTCCATTTAAATAAATGACGATAGTCGTACCGCAGTTGTGCCGGCCGGCAACCGGCGATACGGTTCGCTGGGCGTCGTTGTTGTTTTGTTGAACTCGCCGTCTCTATACAAGTTCATAATACAATTTTACTTGTTTAGGTTTACACGAAATATGTGAATTTTAACGCGTAGAATTTTCTCACACAACCAGAACAAGGCTTTGAAGATAAATGATATAATTTTAAAAATCGCCGAAATTCTCCTATATCTATTGCGTTGCCATCTATTGGACAGTCATAAAACTAAAGTCAACTGATCCAGGTTGAAGTCATGGCTTTAATAACTTCAATTGCAGATACTAGATGGCAGAAAATCTTGGTGCAATTTCAATTGGAAATTTCCTATCGTATACAAGCACCTCACGAACAATTGGGGCATTGAACGTGCCGACGAAACATGACTCTCCAATTGGCATTCCAAACAAAACAGCCAAAGCAAACGTCAGAAGTCACGGCGAGTCTGCCCAAAGAAAACAGTAAACACGGCGAATTGGGGACAGTTTTTCCATTCATCGTTTGCTCTCTGGTTCGTGGAGCGAAAGGTGGACAGGTTTAGTGGCGCGGTCGTTGTCCAACATTCTAGTTCTGTGTTTCGGTCTGGTTTTGTTGGAAAGCTGTCCCGGTGGCGAACCTCCCAGCAAGGCACCGTGTCCGCGTGGAGTCATAGTGAACGGAGAGCCACTGCTCCACAGTTTCTTAGTGGAAATTTCCCGTGGATCCTAGAAACACCTTTGGCCGTCTCAGGGAACGCTTGGGCTGAGCTCATTAGTCAGCTGATCGCGTGCCCGTCGTTTATTTGTCGAATTGGCGGTGCCTTGACGTGAACTGGAAAAAGCCTTGGACCTGACAAATTCGCGAACTCTAAATTGGATGAAAATTGTAATTGCCGTGTGGCGTCGGAGTGGCTATCGAGGAGACGTTCCGCGACAAGCGAGCGCGAGCAGAGCAAACTGCGTTTAGTGACTTGGCCTTCGCGAAGATTTCTGCGCCGGTAGACGCGGCTTTCTTTGGCACGTTTTCGGTCGTCGACCCGCTCGACGATTTTCAGCGCTGCATCCACGCCGTTCGGACACTTGCACTTGCAGCGAGTGCAAGGCGCTACGCGGCAACAACCCCAAGCATTCCAAGGACGTGAAGGAATTCGAGTGGGCGCTCCCTTGTAAATGCCTCTTGCCCAGTTATCCTACGCAGATTTGTATGACAGCTACGTTCAGAATCGGCAGAACATTTTAGAGGTTTTCCGTGACTTTTTCTTCTCTTCGGACCGACTGCTGCTTGTGCGCCTAATTTGCACCATGTCGACCGCATTCCTTACCGCAATCGCTGTGATCCTGTGTATCCTGTTCCGGATCCTAAACGTGAACAGTCAGCCTTTGAAACCGAGTATTTGGTGCTTGGACGAATCCTTCTTGGATTGCTTGCATAAGATTGCACCTCTGCTAAGGGAACCGTAAGTATTCAACTCTTGCTTCCATTGTAGTACTTTCCTCCGAAACACAGTTGTAACTTGGAAATAAGCGAAGTTCTGGCGCCAAAATTAGAACGTTGGTAGCCGCAATGGACACCATCGTTGCTGGCCCATTGCCAACGATTCTGGCAAGACAACATTCGCTAATCTGTTCATCAGCTTTTCTACTTTGTTGTGGCGTAGGCGTGTGCGGGGATTTGACCTTGCAAACCCCTGTTTTTCAAACGCGTCCAGCTCTAGAAAATTCTGCAAATACCTCCGGCTATCTGTGCTTGTTGGCACGCGCGAAAGAATAATTTCAGTCTAGAATCGAGATAAGCAGTTGATTTGATGCCCTCTGAACTCTTCCGTTCTAGCCAAGCTCAAACCATCTTTCGCATTAAGATGGTCGGAACTAGGAAGCAACTTCGGCTTTACCCATGGAGCTAACAATGCCTTAGGCTTAGGCTATTGCATGTAATCCGTCGCCAACAGGAAGTGAATCCCAAATAACATTTAGCATGAACTTATTTAATTTTAACGTGGATATGTTGTATTCATGGAAATAGCGAAAGCCATTCGATGTAGTGGAACGACAATGGAACTTGGGATTTGGCTTCAGTTTCCTTCGAAACAGAAACAAATTTGTAGACGGTTACCTCACCTCTGTCCGAAACGCAGCCGTAGTTAGGAGCTAAGTTTCGACAGCGTGAACAGGAAGTATTAGGTCGTTGCACATGAAATGGCCGATTTGCTACTAACATTTGAAACGACTGGAAAGCTTGCAAAAATTTATTTAATTATTCAAAATAGGTGCCGTTCGATTCAAAACACTTCTCCCGGCGGCATACATGTATGCCAGTTTCGTATAAGTCCAATCTGTTGTTGGTGTTGATAAACTCTTCGGAGGCCATGATGATCTCTAAATTGTTTTTCCGCCAAAAATGATCCAAATGCTTAAAAAAGTGGTAGTCGGTTGGCGAAAGGTCCGGTGAATATGTTGGATAAGGCAGAGTCTCATACTGCAATTCGTTCAGCTTTTGAACCGTTGTTCTGGACACATAAGGGCGTGCCTTGTCGTAAAGGAGTATCACGCCATCTCTGATGACTAATCTCGGCCGTTGAATACTCAATTTTTGGTGCATTTCCTCGAGTTGGTCACAGTATTTCTGTGCATTTATCGTTTCTCATTGGCACCTAGAGAATAGTGGATGACTCCAGCAGTAGACCACCAAACAGTCACCATTACCTTCTTCGGATGGAGGCTCGGTTTCGGTATATGCTTCGGTGGCTCATCAGCATCTAGCCATTGTGCTGATCGGCGCCGATTGTCGCATAATATCCACTTTTCATCACATGTCATTATTCTGTGCAAAAAGAGATCGCTTCTGTTGCTGGAGAGTAAAGGACTGCATTCGAAGCTGATGTTTTGCTCCGTGAGGGCATGCGGAACCCATTTGTCGAGCTTTTTTACCTTTCCAAGTTATTGCAAGTGCCGGGAAACTGTCGAATAGTGTACCCCCAGTTTCTCTGCAATGTCTCTCACAGACTGATGTGTGTCGTATTCGACTAGCAAACGCAGTTCGCCGTTGTCAATCGATGGTCCTGAATGTCTCACTTTGAAGGTTTACGTCACCTGACCGGAATTTTTCGAACCACCGCCGTGTGGTTCGTTCGCTTACCATATCAAGTCCAAATGCGCTGTTAATATTCGTGGTCGCCTCCACTGCTTTATTACTGAGTTTGAACTCATACAGAAAAAAGTATACGTTCTTCCATCCTTTTTATTCACTATTATCACAACGATAGTCAAAACTGAAATGACTCCTTGATTAAATGTAGGAGTATTTACACTTCATTATCCGACACCAACAGCGCCAACTGGTAGTGATGTGATTCAGCAACTAACTTCACTTGATCGCCAAATCGGCCATTTCATGTGCAACAACCTAATATATATGGCGCGCTCTATACAAGAGAGAAACTGATAGCTATTATCAGAATGACATATAGTGGCGCGAAATGTCACGTACTGCAACAAGGTAAAATCTCGGAGGATTTTGAGGCCCAAAGCGGAGTCCACGAGAGTTGCATCGATATTTATTCTGTTAAGGGAAAGTCGCACCGCGTCCTTGAAGAACTATTGTGCCCCAGATTGTCATCGATATTACTTCTTGTAGTCGACGAACTTCTCCATGCTGCCTTATGCAGAGGACGTGAAAGAGTTCCATGGATGATCTTTCCTCAAACACTTTGACTGCACTGATGACATTTGTTTGCTCTCTCACCAGGTCATGGACGTTAGTCAAACAGCTGTGTATTAGGAAAGAGAAACAAGTAGAGTTGGACTGAAGATAAACACTAACAAAGCCAAGCTTCTCAGTCTGACAGGTCATCGTATTCTCCCTATTTGCATTAGTGGCCAGGAGCGTAGAAAGTGTTGACACCTAGGAAGCTTGGTTTCTACCGAAGGTGACACCAAACTGAATGTTGCGCTACGAATTCACAGCGCTAGATTCGCTTTCGCTGCCTTGCCTGGACACGCAGTTATTTCTACACCGAGATTAAGTTGGGACTGTTCCGTGCTAGTGTTCTTTCAGTTTTGCTATATGGGAGCAGCACATGGTCCTTAGGTCGAGCGTTTTCAGCACTTTATCTAAATTTTGCGGGGCTAATCCTGCCACCGAAATTACGATTGAGACTATTTCGATCTTTTACTGTGTCCACGACTGCATTATATCGTCCACCAGCGGCCGTAGTTTTGGATTTTTTTGTCTTGTTTTCCAACAGTGTTCCGAAATCTTGCAATTGCAAGAGATATGACGCCTGATGTACTCGGTACTGATGAGCACCCTGCACGCAAATGCTATGTTCTCAATGATGTCCTCTCCGTGAATGAGTTTCTTTTTTTAAATAGCGATCTTCTGTTGAACTGAAGTAACGTACGACGTGGGATCTCATTCTCTGCTTTTCAAGTTGAAAGGACAATTTTTTATCTGTCATGACCTTCCTCCCTGATGGCGTAGGATAGTGATGCTCATTTGCTGTTTGCAAGAACTACCCTTACGCGTCTATTGACAGATTCTAAATCCGTATTACTCCACTGTATCACACCGAACTTGTATAAAAGGACAGAAATGGTGTAGGTGTTGATTGCCATGATTTTGTTTTTCCCGAACAGCTTAGTTTTCAAGACAAGGTCCAAACACTGTTCAGTTCAAATTTCGCTAGCAACTTAGATTTAATTATTTCTATAGCAAGTGTTGTTACTTGCAAGATGCCGAGGTATTTGTAGACGTCGTCTGAATCCATATCTTCAACAACAACAATATGCCATGCTTAACTTCGAATCTAGCTTCAATAGTTGCCTTGGAACATACCACGCTTGATTGGTATCTCCCTTGATGTTTGTGGGGATGCCGATAGCTTCGTACTCCAATTCGTCATCACTGTTCTGAGGAGAAGAACGACATTCGGGTTGCTTTTGTACAAGCGTAACACTTATAGTACCCATGAACAGAGAACTGAAGTGAAAATCTTCTAAATATTAGGAAGACAAGTAATCGGTCGACATTTTGAAGGGCAAGAGGTACCCCACTCCTTGGAAATGAGACAGAGTTGGGCAAAATCATAATCATGATTATGATTGCGATTATAATCAGAAATGCGCGTGATTTTGTAATTACACGAATGTAATCACAATCACAAGCCATGATTACGATTGCAATCATGAAATCGTAATTATCGTAGTTATAATCATGGAATCATACGAAATCCCCGTAGTTACCATTACGATCGATGTTGTTTGTGATTTGTGCAGTTGCTAACTGGTTTGCAAATATTTTAACTAATATAACGTCAATGGATGGATTAGATACAATGGGTAGAGTAAGTAACAATTGTTTAGTTGTTGATTGAATTTAGGGGCGCATGCGTTCTAGAGTTATGCAAATTGAAAATGGAACTGCTTTTAAGGTTTTGTACTGACATACTCGTAGCATAAATCCTTTTTGGAAACAACTGAGTTTCTGTTCGTTTGTCTTTGATGACTAACATAATTTATTCCACTGAAATTGAAACCCTCTATACTGACACGATTTTGGGTTTACTAGAAAGAATAAGGAGACATTCTTTGCTGGGATGCTTTTATCTTTTTCAGCTGCAATTTCAGTTCAGAAACACATATATATGTACAACTACATGTATACCCTGGAGAAAGTGATCCGTGATGCTGAGGTAAATGCGAGGGGTACGATCCTCTTTAAGTCCACCCAACTGCTGGCCTATGCTGAAGGTATTGACATTATGTGAAAAAAACACGATCCACAGTCTACCTTTATCCAGATCGAGCAGGCGGCGCGAGATCTTGGGCTACACATCAATGAAGGCAAGACAAAATATATGGTGACAAAGTAAGCACCGCAAACCAACCAACCAACCAACCAACAACATCAAACCGCACTGATCAAACGGGAAGAATAAAGATAGGAGACTACAACTTTGAAACCGTTTATAATTTCTCCTATCTAGGGTCTAAAATCACAACCGATAACAGCTGCGATAATGAAATCCGCGCAGTTGTTGTCAGCCAACAGAGCCTACTTCAGCTTACAAAGACTGTTCCGCTCGAAACGTCTCACCATAGGGTCAAAGCTCTTACTGTACAAGACTATGATCTTGCCAGTCCTCATGTATTCCTCGGAAACTTGGGTTCTTAGCAAGAAAAATTGCGAATTCTTTGCCGCGTTCGAGAGAAGAATCCTCCGAATTTTCGGCCCCCTACATGAGGATGGACGATTCCGTAGCCTACACAATGACGAAATCTATGAGCGATACCATGACCGTCCGGTTGTGGATAAAATCCGGCTCAATAGGTTACGGTGGGCGGGTCACTTAATCCGTATGGATGAGGATGATCCAGCTCGGAAAGTCTATGGTAGGGAAAGAAGACGAGGCAGACTCTGCCTGAGATGGAACGATGGCGTAGGTCAGGACGCCAGACAGCTTTTAGGGATATCGAATTGATGGACCTCGGCGCATAACCGGGATGTCTGGAGTTCCTTATTAAGGCAGGCCTAGACCAGATACCGGTTCTTGCGCCGTTGATGATGTTGATGTGTATTCCGTTAGTGGTCTGGCAATGTTCAATTTATATGCTCATATGTACGTACCGTGGGATAATCTTTTGCAAAATTTGGTTGTGTGTATTAATTGAAAACTCAATGTAAGTCAGAAATGAGGAATTAATTTTAAAATTTTTGTCCATTAGTGGAATGATTTCAAGTGACTGATAGAAAGTTGTATGGAAATCAGTTGCTTCAGAATTGGTCAGCAGTTTTGTCTGATAACTAGCAAAAGCCGCATTTGGATTGAAAGGTTTTGTAATTTCCTTATGAATTGTGAATAATTACAATGGATGTTTCTGGATTGGGCAATATTGAAAAATTTGGGTGATGTTTGCGAAGGGATGCTGCTTTGTTTTTATGAGGATGCCGTGAACAGGATTGCCGCCTTAAATCAATCGTATTATTTTGGGTGGAGCGGTTGTGCCTAGTGGCTGGCTTACGGCAGAAAACAGCAGGGCTGCCGGTCTCGATTTTTTAAGGTGTACATTTTGCGAGAAAAGGGTTACCGTTTGGGGATTTTCGGCAAAGTGAAATCCCGAAAAACCGGATTGCCACATGGTCAATATTTCGAGTATCGGTGACGATCATTAACCTAATATTTCGAGATTTCAATTGGTAAACAATTTCCAAACAACATTTTTTCCGTGTTTATGGTCTAGAAAATCAAGAGCTTCACGTCATTTACGCATGGCGAGAATGTTTTGGGACCTTTATCGTTGGTAAAAAATCGATGGATGGTTCTTTCATTGAACTGTAGTGATCATGCCAACGAGACTCGACAATTGCGGCTGTGGTTGCAGTACAAAAATATATTTATATACATTTCAATTCGACATTTCGGCTTGTTGTGATCACGCTTGTAGACATGTATCTGCCTACAAACTACAAAAGGCAAATAACCCTTCACGGTACGCATATACATGACCCGAAAGGGGGATGAGGACGATTGCTTTCAGTTTGTAGCCATATAAATATATCTACGAACACATGCGTACCAAGCCGAAATTTTGAATTGGAATGCGCACAAGTATACCAATATTCCCAATTCATAAACATACATATATGTATATAATATCGTAAGCGGCCATTGTCGTTATGTACGTTTCAGATGGAAAAATTTGTCTGACATAAACACACTCATATCTGTCTGATGTCTGAGACAGACACGAACATTTGTCTGACGCAAGCGCAAATGCTTGTCTGTTGCAGAGGTTTGCCTGAAACGAATGAATGTTCATTTGAAACAGACATTTATCTGGAACTGATGCAGCCATTTGTCTAATAGTGTTTTTAATATGCATATCTTGCCAACACACTAATATTCTGTTTTGTTGTACCATTTCTAGTGGGCGTTAGCCTCAAATGCACCAAATTAGATCATCCTAAAGATTTAAATAACATACCAAATGCAACCTACAAAATAATGCTCCAAAACCCAAAAGCGCAAATTTTTCATCTGTGGTAACCCAGTTGTAAAAGTGTCCCCGCCCCCTCACATAGACTCAAAATCGGTCCACTAACTACATTCGTTGTAATTACTTTCACTTTCTTCTTTTTCTTCAGCCTCTGTTCCGTTCACAAGCGGGGTCGGCTCGTCGTGATCGGTTTCGCCATTTAGCTCTATCGAATGCCTGATCTGGGTGCAAACTCGAAGCTTTTAAATCCCCTTTCAGCGTACCAATCCACCGTTGTTTCGACCTGCCTTTTGGTCGTTTACCATCGACTTCTATGTTCAGACCAATCTTGGCAAATTAATTCTCGTTAGCACGAATTACATGACCATACCATCGAAGACGTCTCTCTCGCAATTTTTCCACGATCGGTGCAAACCCATAACGATCGCGGATATCCTCAATTCGGAAGTGATAAAACCGTGTCACGCCACTAGGCCAACGCAACATTTTCATCTCCATTACCGAAAGACGCAGTTCATTGTCTTTTATAGTCGGCCAACACTCAGAACCATAGAAAGCGACAGGACGGACGACATTACGGTAAATTTTAGATTTGAGACGTTCATTGATACGTCGATCACAAAGAACACTTTTTTCTACTGTTGCGAATCATGAAATTGCAATCAAAATTTTAAGTTACAAGAACAATATGCAGAACACTGCCCATCCCCTCCCGCGTCTCTTAAAAAGATGAAAACGTCATCTGTACCTATCCAGAAATTTAACGTCTCTTATGTTATTACATATTCTATTCACTCTAGCGATCCGTTATAACTGATGAGAAATATCGTTTCCTCCACACTACCCAAAGAAGCCACTTGGTGAACAATGGTTCGTCAATACCCTGTGTAGACTTTTAAACTGCTTTAGCCAGAAGTTGTGACACTTGTCAACTCCTGCGCCTTCCAATTAGTTATCAAGGGCTGCTTCAACGTCGACTTAAGTTTTATCAGGCATGGTCATTTCGATGAACGCATGAATGCCTAAAGTGTGGGAGCAATACTGCTTGTAAATTGCAATGGTTGGGTTGGCTCCTAACACTTCTCCAGAAGTCTACTGCCTGTTCCAGATCGAAGTTCCCGACCTGAGTTAATGAGGTTTTTATAAAATCCTCTTTGGTTCTGGGAGAACAAGTTGTTTTCCCCCCTTCGCTGAAAGCTCCTTTTATACCTGCGGATGCGATGGAACATATCGCAAGTTTCTAAATTAGCAACTCACATATCATTCCAGAAATGGTAATAAAGTTTAGTTTTGGTAGCTCTAGTTACTACGTTTCTCCTAACTACTGGGTTTAGGGAGTGCCTTACTGATATTTGAGTTGCTCCTTTGTTCAATCCGGTGTATTGAAGACTATAAGACTCCAAACCGAGTTGAATTGAAACGTCTTGAAAAATTTGTTCCCTAGTTGGTAAGGCAACTCCATTATTATTCACTACCACCGGGTGTTGATTGACTACGTTCTGTTCCGGAATATGGCTTAGTTCCGGGAAACGGGTTATAAACGTGTCAAGGTGTCTGTACTCTACTGGATTCCGTTCGAAATTCGTGACGTGGAAATGGGCGCGGACGATAAATTCTTTGAGTTGGTTCGTCCACATCATACAACTCACGGCATAACCGCCAAAATATTGAAAGGCGAAGAGCTGCTCTTATGTTATTGAACAATTCTTAACCGTGTTGGGGACTGTCTTCGTGTCCATCAAAAGAATTTGAAATATTATCCCCAATTTTTCCTTACGAGTAGTGAGCAGCCAACCTTGCAAGAGAGCCCAAACATTGCAATGCCCAATGGTTACCGCCAAAGGTATTTGGAGGAGAGGCGCTGAAATATAGTGTAACGTCACTGCAATTCATCAGATTCCTTCCTTGCTTCCTTCATCCCGGATTACAGACTTTTTTAAGAAGGTTGGCTCCCTCATGTCTACAAATGGCTCGGGGAGTTAGAGTGCTGTGCTATCGTAGCGGAATGTTGCGGTTTAAATTTCACAAATCGACACAATTGTGTGCGAACTTGAACCAAATCAGGGTAATAATCTGGGGCAAGCGCAATGCTGACCACATTGCCTCCTACAGTGTACTGTAGTGTACCGTTACGGTCTTGAATGAAGTGCTCTAACACACTTCAAGGCCCTGATCCAATATGGATTGTTGCGCCAAAGATTATTATTATTCCCCCATATATATGGGAGGGGTCAAAAAACAACCGGGGTCATTTTTTTTCGAATAGGTAGTTCTAAAGTGCTTTTCGATAAAGAAGCATTGTGTAACGGGTCATTTTTAATTTGTCTTGCGTTTATTGGCATTCAAAGGCAAAAGTTGCACCAATTCGATTAGTATTGGTAAATCAACTTATGAAATAAGTGAATTTGATAAACGATGTTCCGCCAGAGATGCAGGGAATTGGTGTGGTTATATATTAAAAGGAATTAACCGTTGGACTTTCATGGAAGACAAGTGAGCGTAAAGATATGAGAGATAGGATGTTCCGAATATCTCTGCCAATAAGGCTTATTATGTCAACCGTCTTGTTAGTTAATCTAAAAATTCCAAAAGCACTTGAATATTGTACTAACTTTCTATTCTCCAAAACAATTATCAAGAAATAGGTTAATCTACACCTTGAAAACCTTCAAAGTTCCAATTGGAGTGGGTATACAGTTAACTTAATCTAAGGCTTTATCTCTAGAACCTAAAATAATAATGTGGGGGTTTTTTTGGGTGTTCTGTGAGGATATAACTAGATGTCTACTTCTAACCTTCTTAGATGAGGTTTCATCTTCTGGAGATTCATAGCTCTTCATCAGATACCTAGCCTTTCAACCACTCAGACACACATGATGATGATTGATGTGAGTTATGTTGGATAAGCTTGAATTCATAGTGACACCAAGTTCAAGCTAAGCGAAGTGTTGAGCTCGAATGAATCTCCGTTAAGCGGCTCCACACTGCAGCGCTTCTACACTACCCCACCGTGAGCTGATACTAGGTTTCAGCGACAAAACCCGACTACTGGCCCGCCAATTTTAAGAGGGCAGATCGCAAGACTTCAGCCCCGGCGCAAAAGGTTTTAGCCTGATCGCGGAGACGTTCTTGGGCCTGTCGTCGACGTCAAGTCTAAAGAAGTGCTCCCCTCTGTTCAATACTTCATATGGTTCAGAGTGAAATTATGCGGTGTTTCCAACGATTAATTAATTGAAATAATAAAACTTGTTGTTTCTTTTTCGTTGGTGTGGGTATTTATTCTTGCAAATACCGATATTTCGGGAACCACTTGTTCCCTTCATCAGTGCAAACAAGTTCTTGTTGCACTGATGAAGGGAACAAGTGTTGTTTGCACTGATGAAGGGAACAAGTGGTTCCCGAAATATCGGTATTTGCAAGAATAAATACCCACACCAACGAAAAAGAAACAACAAGTTTTATTATTTCTTCATATGGTTGTTGCAAGGACGTTCGGGGAGCATCCACGTGAACCAAAATGAGTACAAACGTCCAGGTCCTTGGGGGTTTTAACCTTGCTCGAAGAATGACGGAATGGTGGGGGGATTTTAATTTGGCCACGCCGTCCCGGGGGAAGCACAAAAGCCCAGTAATGAGAAGGGCTAACCAGTTATCGAGCACATGATCGCTAGGGATTGTCAAATTCTCCCCGTATGCTAGTTTGACGGAGCTGGCAGCAAACTCTTCACGATGGGCTGTACGTTGGCCAAGTAGAACTAAAGGTAGGGCTTGCGACCGCGAAGAGTCATCGTGTGCCATCATCGTGGCTCTTTGGCTCCCGAAATTTGTATTTGGGGTTATTCCTGAAGCTATGAAGCACTCCGTCACCCTTCTGTGCCTCAGCGATTGCCGAGAAATGGACCGTGCCAGGGATTTTGACTTCCGAAATTCGTGACAAAGTGTCTGCAACTACATTGTCTTTGCGGGACACGTGCTGGATGTTTGAAGTAAACTGGTTTATGAAGTTTAGGTGTCGGAAGTTGGCTAGGGGACGCTTTGTCAGGCTTCTGTATAAAAAGTGAAGGTAAGAGGCTTGTGGTCCGTGAACACTGCCTGCCTTCTAGGGAATATCGGAATTATTTAATTGCCATGTACGGCTATTAGCTCACGATCATAGGTGCTGTAGTTCTGTAGAGCTGTATTCGATTTCTTGAAAAAGAAGTTCAATGACTGCAGATTTATTTCACTTTTTGGTGAAGGGCAGTACCTCTTGCTATGTCTGAGGCATCGACGAATACGGCTAGGAGTACGTCGGATTGAGGGAATGGCATGAGTCCTTGGTCTTGGGCCCAGGCAACTAGGCGTTACGGATCGCTTGATGTTGTGCGGCTTTGGACAAGCAACGCCGATAGATGTTTGACATGCCCAAAAACTTTCGCAGATACTGTACTGACTGCTTTAGGTCGTGGGAAGTCTGTGATGGCCTGAATCTTGTCTAGATTGCCTCAGGGAAAATCGTGTGGCCTAAAAACTCCACCTGCTATTGAAGGAATTTGCATTTTTCAACGTTAAATACAAAACCTGCCTCAAGGAAACGTTAAAATATGCATTTGAAATGTTCCAAATGTTCAGACTCAGAGGCGATCAAATCATCCAAGTACCCGAAGCAAAAATGAAGGTCTCGTAGGACAGAGTGAATGAACCTCTGAAAAGTTTGGGTCGCATTGCACAGACCAAAAGGCTTCTGGAGTTCCAAGGATTTGATGGCCTTGGCTAAGTCCAAGGTCGTGAAAACACGGCATGCACGATCTGCAATGATCTGAGCATTCAGACGTCTGTAATCACCATATTGTCTCTATTCACCGTTCGGCTTTGGGACTGTGTGTAATGGAGAAGACTGATAGTCTGCAAAGATATGGGAGTAAGAAGGGTGGATGTGGTGCTGTATATCATGCTTAGCTGCTGCAAGAAATTACTTTATGTAGTTATGTTGCTATAATTTTTGAAGAAGTTGGCTCACCTACCTGTTGGCAGCAGGTTGACAGGTACGGGGCAACCGGGCAGGACAGTTAGCAGTGAGTCGTGAGAAAATAAAAACTCCTCGCATAGAATTATTCCAATTTGGGACTAGAAAGTAATAATAGTAAATAAATTGATTAAAAGTAAATAATTAAATATATACGAATTAACCAAGGAAGTATTGACTTTTAGGACCGATTTTTAATATTGAGATCATTTTCATCTCCTCTAAGGACGATTGCTTGTAATTTTGCAGGTTTAGGGCCAGTTTCTTGATGATTTATCGGCAGAGCTCGTCTAAATACTGAGTTCATTTCAGAAGACGGTCCCCCGTGTACTTATCATCCGTGATGATGTCGCCAGCATGTCGTAGGATCTTGACTGGATAGGGCGTGGAAACGGGTTTGTTGATATTGACGGTAAAAAATGAGAAAAGGGTTGCTGAAAAGACGTGTTGTGGGATTACAGCTAAATTGGAATAAGGAGAGGATAGCACCGAATGAAGTCAAGAGCGGGTATCAACTGAAAGGGTTCAATTAGTACTTTACCAAATGGGTTTCATTTTTAAGGTTTTGTGTAAAATTAGAGGAGAAAATACATTCCAAATTGCCATCAGGTGCTGCAGCTATGTAGTCTCATCTTGCAAGTATAAATTGGGGTTATTGTTATTCTAAACTCCATTTGCAGAGGACACCCCTTAAATGCTAGTAAAGTAAGAGAGGCTATTGTGAGTGTTTGAAATATCTGTTTTTGTTGCTTAATCAATTTAAGATGAATTTCCAAGACAGGATATCTTTTTGGAGAGTTCGTTTGCTAGTCGCTTTCGTTGTTTCAGTCCGTTTTGAGACTAGTTTATTTCCTTGCAATAAAGTAATGACAAAAGCCCTGTATTGGTAGATGAGGATAAAGTATGTTAGAGTGTCATTCCTTACAATCATTAGTAAGGAGTACCTGGAACCAAAGTGCTCACAAAAGGAGCAAAGTATGTTTTTCCTTTTTCAATACCGATTGAATTGCTATAGAAGCCATTGCGTCGCATATCCATCATATTTGTGACACTTTACTTATCCCCTGCCGTCAATTCAAAGGTTCATAGCCTCTTTTTTCCAACCAAACTAAGCTATTAACCCAGCTGAAATTAGCATTTCTCCTTTCATCATCACGCTCGTAACCCTTTAACCTGGTTCGGGGAATTTAGAATAAAGCAATCATAGTCACTTCTTTTCCAGGGAAAAACTTTTTTAGTGCATTACAATCCGTGTTTTCATGAAATATCATGACATCGCCTTTCTGATAACAATTCAGTCACAACAAGCGAGCTCGAATGAAGTGTGTCGTGGCGAAAGTGTGAATCACCCAAGACAGAGAGCTGATTAAGCAACT
This sequence comes from Hermetia illucens, assembly GCF_905115235.1. Lineage (NCBI taxonomy): Eukaryota > Metazoa > Arthropoda > Insecta > Diptera > Stratiomyidae > Hermetia > Hermetia illucens. Next base: position 138,263,607 of record NC_051849.1, on the reverse strand, counting down.
ACGCTTTGCTGTAAGAAATGTTCGATAGCAACAGAAAGACATATTCACATAATGGCTCTTGGCTCGCGTTAAATAATCGACGAGATACAATAATACATTCGACACAAGGACGCCCATATCGATTGCGGAGAGCTGAATGGAGATCCTTTCTCAAGGACGACATATTCTCTGTTTCATTTAATTGAGCTGGCTTAATTTCAGATTCTAAGGAAAGCCTTTCTTCACCGCCCATCCTCCTGCAATTGGGTGGAATTGTTTGATCTATTCGCCGGGCTTTCCTACTACGGTACTGCGGTGGCAAGAAGCCGTGGCGACGGAGAGACTCATATCCAACAATTCACTTTCCCAGCAACACATCACCCAATGTTGGCTTGAGGAAATGAATAGCTTTAAAGTGGTGGAAGTTGGGAGTGATTGGAACGAATTATTGAATTGGCGGAATATAAATAATTTTTGCAATCACATGGCGGCTGTGGAGTATCAAATCGTGCTCATATACGTATATACGAGCACGTAGCCTGCATAAGCTCTTGGTGCCGAGTTGATTGAATTACTTGCAGCCAATTGAAGTAGTTTAGAAAGACACCGACGGATTGGACAAGTACTTGGCAGTAAGTGGCCTCATGGATCAGGTGACGTGATGTTCTGGCACGTGACTGGAAACCAGATATCACTGTTTTCAGAAGAATTTTCGTCATTTACATAAGGAGCAATATAATAACCATATATGTTTCATGTATCATAATTTTATTGCAGCAGCCATTCTCTAATATCGCAGTAAATCTTGCTCTGTTCAACATGCACCATTTGTAGTTAATATTAAGAATGAGGGAGGGTTTGGTCAATTGCTCACTCCAAGGAATTTATCAATTCAACTGTCTATTCTAAGTCGACGGAAAAACAAATGCGAATTGATAAAAAAAACTTTTTGTCACAAACGAAAACTTCAATAGCTAAAGTGGCAAAATGTTCCAATAGGCGATGGTCCTCACGACATTGTACATCTGGCGTCGTGAAGATATTTCATTTCGACCGCGAAAATGTCGATTGGCCCCGTCCCGATCACGACACCACACTGTCTGTTCCGATGCCGTCCTATAAACGCTTGGAACTCTTGAAACACTACAGGAGTTTACGAACAATCTTCGGCGAAACAGCCGATACAGGTGATAAATATAACAATATCGAGATGAATACGTTAGACAGCAGTAATCTTGTTGGTTGCTTTGATCCACTAATTAACTACCCTAACATAGTCGATTGAGGGTTTCAACTAGATCAAACATTCTTCCATTTTAAATTTAAGGACTTTTCCGTTTACTCGGTGATAAGCCCTGCCTGTCTTGTGGTCCGCCATCAAGCTACCTTATCTCCAATCATTCCTTTATAGTTTAGACAGGTTCAATGGCTGCATATACGGCATGATCCCTGTGTTTTTCGAAAATTGTAATCACTATGTCGTCCGCATATCCTACACAACACGCTATCATGTATAATATATCGTCACAAGCGCCCCATGGCACTCTCGTGGTTATGTTATAGATTATAGTGCTTTCATATCTGTCGCAATAGAGAAGTAATTTTTTATGATGGGTTTGTCTTTTTTAAATTAAGAGTGATGACTGATCTTATGCTTCTTTGATGGCCTTTGTGGTAAGGTCCATGACCCTGTTAATTGCCACGACAAAGGACCGTCCAACTCTGAGCCCATTCTGATACACGATTTGGAGCATTCCCTAAAGTGTTGATCTTTAGATTGGTGGAAGCTTTACCTCTCTTGCTCGCACAAACGAAAACGTCATTTAATTTTAAACTCTGAACTTAGTTTCCCTGCATTTTAAATCAATAAAAAAAAAACCTTTTCATAAATAGTGGTAATATTTTTAATTATAATTCAAAGTACTCCTGGATATGTCAACTTTAGAAAATAAACGAAATATCTGCCAAATACCGCTTTAGTTCTTACAAACAATTATTGTGAGTGTCAGCGTTCAAAACAGAAACATATTAATCGGCTCAGTGTCTGTCTGTCACACGCACTTTTCTCAGAAACGACTGTACCGATCGACACGACATTTGGTGAGAATGTGTGAATCTCGACTTACATTGCTGCACGTTGAACTTGGAAGCGGAAGGGGCGTATACCTAAAAGGGTGGGAGAAAACATATTTTCAATGAATCTCGATTAGTACGTCTTGAAGCAGATATAAGTTTTAGCATTAGTTGCGAATGGGAGGAATGCGGGTGTCTGAAATTGGACAGTTACTTCCAGGACTCATTTTCAGAAAATATAGTGGTGGAATCATTGTGTAGCCAAATGTTCTTACATAAAAAATCATCAAAACCAATCTTACCTGAAGCTCTGAGCTTCTGGTTTCCGACTTTTTTTTAGCTGTGTGGCAGCTGACACACTTTACTGAAAAAGTTTTCCACATCCGCAGCATCAGTTTCACGCTACGAAAAGGAAGCAAACATCATTTGGTATCACATTCCAACAAGCAACACAACAAAATCATGGTCGGTAAAAATTATTCTGTATTTCCACAACCACATGCGATAGTTTGACAATTTATGGTCTTGTTTATGCATTTCCAGTGCCCAATCAAAAAACGTGCAGTTTTGTAGGTGATCTGCTGCCTCCAATTGCTGTATCATCTACAACTTGTAACGATGTACGCCTAGGTCTTTATGTAGAATACGGTGCAAACTGGCATGTGATTGTCTCCATGTGGAAAGCTGTCAATTTTCACCGCACAACACCTACAGGGGGTAATATTTCCAACTGATCTGATTGGACGAGCAACTCTTGCTCTTGAGCCTTCAAACTATTTTATTGAATACATTCTCTGTACGGGAAGGCGCTCAAAATCAATATGAACTTTATGTACCCTCTTCGCGGTGTTGTCATTGTATCACAATCCCCTTCTTTACTGCATTGTCGAGCAACCTTTATCAAGTTTTCGTTCTTCCACAATAAGGATCGTACTGAGATATTTATGAATTGATTTTGTGGTCATAATCAGGATTTTAATATTTAGGTCCCAAGCTTCCCGGCTCTATTTTTAGCTATTACAAATGCAACCATCTCTGTTAAGCCCACAATGAGCAATATGCGGGGCAATCATATCGACAATAAAGCTTTCAAAATGACGCCAACTTGGAAGAACCCGCTTAAAAGTAAGTAGGTTCTCATAATATAGGCCTTTAAGAGGACATAGCCTCCGACTGAATAAAAAAGAATTTTTAACGACTAATTCCAATGAAAAAAATGTTTCCTTAAACCGGGACCACACGACACCAAATCTGAGATGCTTATTTCGTCCATATCCTAAAAGACAGATCTTTGGCTTTGCGTTCGATACCGGGGCGTGGGTCATCTTCAAGATTTATACACACACTTCTCTGCACTGCACTGTTGGAAAGGTGACAGAATTAGAATCTGGACTTGAATTGATCCTAGCTTGCGATGTTATTTATCTGTTTGGGATCGAACCCTCAGCATATCACATGGAAAGTTATTCGCTTATATCGCAAAGACTCCCCGAATCTCGCGGACATTTCAGGATTATTAAGCTAAGCCCATTTAAGCGACCAAAACCAAACCTCTTCATGCCATTGCTACAGAACATTAAGGAAGATAGTAATGCCAACTCCGATTAATGTTTGCACACAACTTCAACCGAGTCCTGAAGTAAAAAATGAAGTTATTGTCACAAGGTTTATACTCTACACTAGTGCCCATATTTAACGTACTATAAATTTTAACACAAAAGCGGCTTTATTTGCCTCACCGGTTTCTTACTTAGCTGTTGTCTTGCTTCAGATCTATTCAGAGTATGGCTCTCGGGATAGTTTCCCCTGCGTATCAGACTGCCGGACAGGATCTGTATCCTTCCAAAAAGCCAAATTGACGTTGGGCCAATAATGTGTATATTTCCATTTTCCAACAAGGAAGCCTTCATCAGTAATTGTGACTCGAATTTTTCCAGTGAACGCGAAGCATGATTGACGTGTATAATTTTCGAGGACTTATTTAGAGAATCAAAGTAGTACAGGCGTCGTTGACTTGCTATGTTATGTCCTATTAATTCTTGTTCTAACTCTGCACAATCAAATCTTCCTTCGAGCGCACTTGTAAATGAGTCACTGTACAATCTACACCATGCGAGACTGCATAGTTTTATTCCGACGAACACAGACCCAGGAGAACTGCGAATGTCCTTTTAATTTCTCCTGTATTCTGTATATGGATGTCAATACAATCATATCGATTGCAAATTGCACTGCTAACGGGCCCTGATAGCCTGGAATTAGGCCAGCTAAACTAAGCCGAATAATTTTCAAAAAATTGTGCCTACATACAGACCGTATTCTTGATCTAACAGAAAAATGGGATCATTAAAGCTTCATTGTTTTCTAGAGCATGCTGGAAGCATTCAACGCATTTCGATTATTCACAGAATCTTTCAAATAACGACTAGAGAAAAGAGGCCACGTTGAGAAATGCACATCGCCTTTTCTTTTCACTGAGAAAAAGTGAGTGATTCAAACGTGAATGTCAGAAAACTTGGTGAATATGCACGGAGGATAACACACTACAGTTTTGATTGCTTTAGTCCCCGTCAACTATGTGGTCTTACTCATCAAAAGACCTGCCTAATGACTAGAAAACGTATGTTCGGGGGATCTAATGAAGTTGTACATATATGCACAAGTTTTCAGGTATGGAACTATATTGAATCTTGGTTAAAGCAATACTTATGCTTGTGCAATACCAAGCTTATCTATAGCCAACATCGTTAAGTCATTGAATGAGCTCTAACTTCTGATTGACTTCATGCTTTACATACGCTGACAAGAAGAATTTCTTCGTAATCAGAATTATTCTCACGAACGATGCTTGTAGTTGATTACTAATGTGAATCGATTAAGCCAAACAAATTTGTTTTGTAGATTACATAATACGCTACCTGAGATAATTGAGCGCATACTTATCAGAAAATGATAATATTTTGCTGGGAAACACATGCCTAAACACCGACTTCAATTTAGATATGAAACAGACCAGTGAACATTATAACGCTGGAATTTATTTATAACAATGAATGCAATCATTGACGCCACAGTTGCCTGGGCTTTTATTGATTTATGGGACATCAAACAGTGGCTTCTATTCTGAGTAAAAAAAGTTCTTCTTGTTTTATAAGCTGGAAACTTACTTAATTGATAACACTATTTTAGTGTTATTGCGTGAAACAGGCTTTTCTTATTATAATGAACTCTCAGAAATGGGCTTCCCATAAAAATAATATATACTATCTAGAAACAGAAAAAAATATTATTCGCGTAAGATAAGCAAAGGTACTCATTTCCAAGTTGAGAGTGTAGATATATTTTAAATATTTTTAAATCTTCCTTTTTCTCAATATAATAATAAGAAACAAGTCGGAAATCGGAGGCTGGGCACTTCAAGTATAAAAGGTTTTATTGATTTTTTGCGTAAGAATATTTGGGTGCCCGATGATTCCATTTATATATAGCTCGTAGTGTACATATATACGTTGAATACACTCGATATTCATTTTTTCTCTTACGGAATAGTAATTTGGGTAGATATCGTAACAGAGAGTATTTCGGAGCCTACATACCATGGGTATGGATGGGATCCGAACCCCGCGCTCCTCTTCTTTGTAACCAATGTCAAAACTAGTACCGCTTCGGATTACTAACTAATAATTACTATATTAGGTACGATAATATATATATACTAATCGAGAACTTTCATTTGATACCCCAGATGGCTATATTCGGTGGAAAAAAAAATATGCTCTCCTATTTTAGATGACTCGGGAACCCCCTCAAGTTCAACGAGCAGCAATATATTATAATTCACCGCATGCGTGAGCGTTCACAGTTCCAATCATTTTCAAGGTTTTGTTGGTGAAAAGGCGGGAACTGTGAACGCCCAGACATGCAGTGCGTGATATGCTTCTACGTTGAGATTTAGGGAGAAGGTCCCCATACATGTAGAACGGGCATGTCAAAATTTTTTTCATCGAATATAGTTATGTAGGGTATCAAATGACAGGTCTCGATTAGTACTTTTCGAAGCCGGTCTTAATTTTGAGATTTGCTAGAAAGGCGGGGAGTGTAAGGGGTGATTTCTTTAACGGACCCATTCTCAGAAACTACCTAACCGAAAAATCTGAAAAATTCATGAAGCTGCCTCTATATGGTGCCCAGGCCTCAAAATACTGTCCATATCGATATCTTAAGTTAATATTTTTGGGAAAATTGAGTAAAACTACCCTTAAGTTTATCCCAGAGTTATAAAAGTTGGTAGTAGTATAAAATATAATATAATAATAATAATCGTTGGCGCAACAATCCATGTTGGATCAGGGCCTTGAAGTGTGTTAGAGCACTTCATTCAAGACCGTAACGGTACACTAGGAGGCAATGTGGTCAGCATTGCGCTCGTCCGACATTATTACCCTGATTTGACTCAGGTACTCATTCACAACTGAGTTGACTGGTGTCCGACGTCAAATCACAATACAAATTCCACTGCCACCAGTGAGATTTGAACCGCGACCTTCCGTACGACAGCCTTGCGCTCTAACCACTCAGCTATCCGGAACACTGTAAAGCATATTATTCCCAAGTTTGATCAAAATCATACTATTAGTAACAAAGTTACAGTAGCTAGCCGTGTAAATTTACAGCCCGAAGTATTAAATCTGACATGCAAAGTGCATATACATAACGGGCTACGTACAAATGGGATAGTTGTACACTCAAATATGCTCACAGAAGAAGCAAACAAAACCTTTCATACCCAAAGCGCCCAGTTTCCGGTTTCCCGAGTTGTTTTTCAACGTGCTAGTACGCCAAGAAAATGAGAAGTAAGATTCTGATGGATAAACAGATTCTCAATGGTATTTTGCTTCCGCCTTGCCCAAACCAACGTCAAAAGGAGCTAAAATTCTAATAAATGAAGGATAGAATGGAATTTTCAACAAACTCCTTTATAACAGCGATTGTTTCGAATAAGTACTATTCAACATTCGTAAGATATTTTGCAACTAAAACTACTGCTATGGGTCTTGGTCTCATCATTAAGAGGAACGTTAAGGATGTCATTATACATCAAATTCAACACCACTTGTGCTATCATAAAGCCCTATAGAATATTTGTCGCCAAGTAGTTGAATTTAATGCATCTGGCGCGTCGAAGGTATTTATTGCGTATTCCATTTTCGGCGAAGCCATTAGCTAATTTTGGTATGAGCAGTAGTTGTTCTATGGGTGCAGTATTCACTAGCACTCCCGGTGCATATCACAAGGTAGCGAAAGACTACCAGAAGATAAACTTATATTGTATATTTATAACTTCACATTCGTTTGTCAACATAATGTTTAATTACACGGAAACTTCTCATTTTTTTGCAATCGTAAATGAACTTCCACATGATGTGCCCCACCGATTAGAAACACTTTCATATCTAAGTTTCTTGCATCTGAGACCAAGCGGTCTTATGAGGTCTGTAGAAACATACAATGCCAGTTAACGCCTCGTGCTTTCTGCATTGGTTAACAAAACACATTACTGATTTGAATCAGCTTAGCAATGTCCTGCCGACGTTCTAGACGAATTTTCCATGGTAGATATCTTCGGTCACTCAAAAAAATAACGCGAAAGCGAATCTTCTGACCGTGCAATCTGACAGCGGTAACTGCATCACAATACAAAAATAATTTTAATTACAGCAACGACGTATCATCACACAGCCGAGAAACAATCTCATCATTGATTTGAGATAGAATTCTCGGAGTTGCTGGAGGTGCATAGAGTCCGAGAATACCTGGTCTATTCAAAAGATCCATTTCCAAGAATTCTATACACACTCTTTGAAATTCGTGCCGAACCTCAGCGGAGACTTTAGCTGGACGGTGAAGAAGACTGCTTCGACGAGTACGGAAATTGTTGCCTGCAGTGCGACGTCGTGTTGTTGATGCCGCCATCTCTGCCCGCAAAGTCGAACAGTCGAGTTGATTTATGTTATTTTTGTATTTGCACTTCCTTTTGCCCATATCAGTTTATTTTTTTTTTTTTATTAACTTACCCATATTTTATGTATTTCTTCTATTTTTTTAAGATTGAACTGCATGACTCTCATTATTTATTTGATAAATATAATTTTTTATATGAATTTTAACTGATTAAAGACTCCCTTCTTCCCAAATCACCCCTGTAGAACTCTTTTTACATAGGGAAACCCTACAATATCATGACCTGAGGATGTCAAGGCAGGGTGGGAACCTAAAAGGCCGTGCCTCACAATTCATCTGAGGCAGGAGATCGTCGTGGATCCTCCTTGCCGATCGTGGCACTCGGGTCCGGTCGAGCCGTCCTTCTTTTATTTCATTTTCAGGTTTAGTTCGCGTGTTCTTTATTTCATTAGGCTCGCGTGAATTCTCATCTTTAGTTTATTTTTAAGGATCCGGTGCAGACCCACGTACCGGAAAGGACATGTGAATTTTGGTATAATGTCACGCGTCGCGAATCGAAGTGCTCAAAGGACCGCCCCCCACATTCTCGAGCCTGGCTAGCACAGAGGCGTGGAAGCACGTGTCGACGGAGCGCTTCGATGGAGCTTCAATATCTGCGGGCGGACCTTCACGCTTTCACCATCTTTTTAGGTTTTTGAAATAGTTCCTCCCTCCTCCTATTGGTCGTCTGCGACCACTCAGGATGTCCATTTGACTATCGACAATCCCTTAAGACATTACAACGGTAATATTAGCGCGTCATTTGGGTGTCTATCTACTGCTACCAAAGATGCCTGAAACATAGCTCACAAACACGAGTACGTGGCGTTAATTATTTGTATAGTAGAATGATAGGAACGCTAGTGAACCACATCATCGGAATTATGGCTAATTATGTGTTTGGGTGGAGTACGCTGCGTCAAAATAAAAACTAGATTAAAAAAATAACTTATTGAGAAAAACTTACAAACATCTGCAAATCTATGAACGTCTCTCGAAGGCAGACTACCTGTAGATTTTCTTTTCAGCGAAGAATTCGAAGATTAAAGTATGTTCGTCTTAATTCTTAGGAATCGGATAGTCGCAGGCAAAGTGCAAGGTTGTTTCCACCTCTTGTTTTCATAAACTACAATAACCTAACTCTCATAATATTTTGAGCTCCACGCATTTGATTCACACTCCATATGTCTTCCCAAACCGAAAAATTTAGTTTCCGTATTCGACACACAAGTATGCAGCCTTAGTCGCTAGCTAAGGATACAAATGGAGTTCGTTGTCAAGAAAATTCATTTCCGGAAAGTTTGTTACTATTATTATTATTATTATTTCCGAGTTATCACAATCTCGGCAGATGCCGGATTTTACCTAATACTAGCACTAAGTGCCAAGCATTTAGGCTCGGACGATCCTACCTACTTAAAAACTAAAGGGGCACTGGTGGTGGGAGAATCCGTCGAGTACCCCCCGCAACATCGAGCACGTATGCAGAATGGTATACTTCTGCATGGTTTGAACCAGACTGTGCGAAAGTCCCAGGACATCAAGGGAAGCCGTGAGGGATTTAGGTACAATACCTGTAGCTGACAATATTATGGGAACTACAACCACCCGCTCGAGACGCCAAATTTCTTTGATTTCCCGAGCCAATGGCTCATAGTTCACCTTCTTCTCCACGTATTTCCGTTCAATGTTGCTATTATGGGGGATAGCAACATCAATAATATACGCGGAGCGACCCATCTTGTCAACTAGCAGTACGTCAGGCTTGTTGTGTGCGATATGGCGATCAGTCAGAACTTGCCGGTCCCAATACATGCTGTAAGCAGAACTATCAAGTACTGCTTGCGACTCATTTCGGTAAACCGGACATGTTCCCGTGATCAGCCCATGCTTATATGCAAGGTTTTGATGGATAACCTTACATGCAGCATTATGCCTGGTGATGTATTGCACCGGTGCCATAACAGTACAGCCAGAAATGAGATGGTCAACGTCTCTAACGCCGAACCACACATTCTGCACTGGTCGTTCTCCACCCGTTCTTTCATGATGAGCTTTTTATAAGCTCGGGTAGCGACCACGCCATCCTGAATGGCACACATGAACCCCTACGTCTCAGCAAAGAGCTCCCCAACACACAGCCACCTGTTCGACAGATGCAAATCGACAAATGGCTGCCAAAGACAATTCACGTGTTTACCGTGCATTGCCTTCGACTTCCATTCCTCGATCCTCTCCTGGTCCGACTTCACCCCACTCAGAGGATTGAAAGATCGATCCTTCAAGTTAAGTGGAGTCAGTCCACAGACAGCCGCATGCAAGGGGCTCGCCTGCTCTTTACTGTAAAAATAAGCGCGCAGCGAGTCGACTTGGCGATGATGTTGTGCCGCCACGTCAACCACGCCCCTACCTCCGATGTCACGAGGCAGGTTCATCCGCTCCACGGCAGACTTTGGGTGATGCATTCGGAATTTGGACATAGTTGTCCGTATCCGCCGCTGGACGTTTTCCAGGTCGGTCTTCGTCCACGGCAATATTCCGAATGCATAAGCCAGTGAAGGGATAGCGAATACATTCAACGCGCTTATTTTATTCTTCCCCGAGAGATGCGATTTCAGCACCAGCTTTACACGTCGCAGGAATTCGGACAGCAGAGCTTCCTTCAGATCACCAACTCGAGCATGGGTTCCTTACAGAATTCCTAGGTACTTGTAGAAGTCTGTCTCGGTCATAGCTTCGATGTGGAGGTCACCAATGCTATGTCCGGCATGCGGCTCGTGATGACCTTTGCGAATGGCTTGGATTCGACATTTGTCTAATCCAAACTCCATCCGAATATCACGGCTGAACATGTCTATTATTCGCAACAGACTTCTAAGATGGTTGTCAGTACCAGCATACAGCTTGATGTCATCTAGGTACATCAAGTGTGTCAGTTCGCACTTAGCACGTAGGCCATATTTTATTGCAAAACCATGCCCTCTAGCATCATTCAGTAGCCATGAAAGGGGGTTCAGTGCCATACAAAACCAAAGAGGACTCAATGAATCCCCCTGGAAGATGTCCCTCCGAATACGGATGGGCTCTGAGGTATTAGCACCCTCAGATGTACGGACTGACAAGGTGGTATGCCACCCTTCCATGACTGTCGCCAAAAACTTTATTAGTTTCGGATCAATGCGATACAGATGTAGGATGTCGATTAGCCAGGTATGCGGAACGCTATCAAAAGCCTTGGCATAATCGATATAGCAACTGAAGAGGTTTCTTTGGCCTCTAGTTGCTTGTCCTACAACTACCGAGTCGATAATGAGTTGCTCTTTGCAACCCCTTGACCCAACTCGGCAGCCCTTCTGCTCCTCGGACAGAATGTTGTTGATCTCGAGGTGCGCATTGATCCTTCCACTAATAATGGACGTGATGAATTTGTAGAGGGTTGGTAAGCAAGTGATCGGTCTTGTGTCTGCGGGGTCCTGCACCGTGTCCTTCTTGGGATAAGGTAGGTGATTCCCGCAGTGAGGAAAGGTGGAAATTCCTCCGGCCGACTCATGACCTCATTTATACTGCGTGCCAACCGACTGTGTACGCTGGTAAATTTCTTATACCAGAAATTCTGCACCCGATCCAGACCTGGGCCCCTCCAGTTCTTCGAGATGTTTATGGCTCGTCGAACTTCCTCTTCGGTAACATCCGCGAAATTCATGCCAGGTGTATTGGCATGGCGGGTGCCTTCGGCGGTGATCCACTCAGCATGCTCAGCATGCTGGGTAGGTAACCCCCAAAGTCCACCCCAATACTCTTTCGCTTCCGTCACCGAGAACTGTATTGTCTGGGCGCTCTGTTGGGATTCGTTGAGAGATCTGAAAAAGCTCCGCTGGTTGCTCGCGTATGTTGCATTCTGGACACGTCTGGAATAACTTTCGCCATACCGTCGTAACCGACTGCATATGACAGAAAGTTTCTGTTTTAGTGTGTCCAGAATTTCAACAACGGGTGTCTCACAGAGGATGGCATAGTTCCGGTAAACCCTCTGCACTTTATTTCTCACCCGTCGGCTGGCATTGCCAGTGCTGATCTGAATCAGTCTAGCAATGTCCTGCCTTAGTGAGTCCCGCCGACGTTCCAGACGAATTTTCCATGGTGGATCTCTTTTGTCACTCAAACCAATAACGCGAAAGCGAATCTTCTGACCGTGCAATCTGATAGCCGCAACTGCACCACAATACACAAGTGATTGTAGTTGCAGCAGCGACATATCAGCACACAGTCGAGACGCAATCTCATCATTGATTTGAGATAGAATTGCCGGAATTGCTGGAGATGCATAGAGCCTGGGAATACCTGGTCTATGCAAAGGATCCATATCCGAGAATTCTATACACGCTCTTTGGAATTCGTCCCGAACTTCAGCGGAAACCTCAGCTGGACGGTGGAGAAGAGTGCTTCGGCGAGTACTGAACCTGTTGCCTGCAGTGCGGCGTGGTGTTGTTGATGCCGCCGCCTCTGCCCCCATCGACTCTCGGTCACCAGTTTCCCCGATGACTTCAAGTCGAACACGTTCCCTGATGGTGGCCGGGATTGTGTCACTGCGAGTGATGAAGCGGTACTGGTCTGCGACTCGCTGCACAGTCACGTGCGCGAATTGCGGGAAACGCTCGACGAATCTCTGGTGCAACAAGGGGCGGTAAGATGTTGTACCCGCCCCCGCCGTTATTTCGTAGTAGGAGCGGATGATGAAGAGGTTCATTTCTTCAGTCCATTTCATCCGCTTCCTACGCGAACCTGCTGAAGTGGTCGCCACAGATTGTGGCGAAACAGCTGCAGCAGGCGGAGCTGTGCTCCTGGTCGTCGTGGCACCTAGACGTCGAACCGCCCCACGACTAGCGGTTTCGACGCCGTGCTGTCCATTACGAGAGCCCGACTCAGTCACCAAGTCAGACGACTTCCGCCGGTTATCCGTACCGGACCTCAAATTTCTCCTTCTTCTCATTGTTGGTGCATTTTATCCCTAGCTGCCAGGTGTGTAGATAGCTTCCTTAGTGAGTAATTTGCAAGACTGCAAAGTTCCTGCACTTTCCTCACCTACCCCCTGAGACGCTGCGGTGGCGTACAGCCATTCAGACTGAAGCTATCCATCCCTCCTCCTTTCACAACCGGGCTTGGGACCGGCTTCGGCGGAGTTATTATTATTATTATTACCAAAATGAAATATACACAACAAACAGAAAATTGTTTCGTCATTATGATCAGCAATCAATTAGTGATGCATCCTACCCTGATATTTCTGGAATAGACTGAACAATCCAGAGCAAACGTTCCATTGAGGAGGTGTGCTTGTTCTGACAGAATTCAGAATTTTTCTTTTCTAGCAACTCTTATCTGCAACCAATCAAATTCCTACAGATAGTCTTATTTCCCTTATCTCGCAATTCGTTTCCCCCAAAATTTTCCACTGGCTCTCATATTTCGTAGCTCGTTACCTTCGCGCGTTCCACTCCATTCATTGTTTAGGAAGAACCCATAACTTCCGTCTTTCACATTTTAACTTCCTTCCTACACTTAATTACAGTGTATTAAGGGGAACGGAAAAAGTTCTCAGCAAGTGAATACCATTTTATTTTTATCCTCAAAAATCATTGCGACCTTCCTGTGTATCGAATGTCAACGTGATTTGCCATGAAACTTAATCATTATCAATTTCTTTATAGTCTTTCACTAACCGACCTTCCGACTTTACCTAAAATATCATTACTTGAACAAAAGCGCGAAGTTCTGCTGAATTGGCCTTTATTCCATCCGAGGTATTTTCATGGAAGAGCAAATCCAACAGTTAAAGTTAAATTTGGGTGAAGACTAAGATTGAAACCGGTTTCACTGAAATTCAACTGGTCGCGCTTTTGCAGCTCTTTTGGTCGCGTTAGTCACTCCGCTTCCCGGCGTAGATGTGACGAAATCTAAATAAGCTTCAGATAAATTATATAGCCGGTTTTTTTCTGTAGCCGGCAACATGAATGGAAGTGCGATTACAAGGTCGTGATAGCACGTAGCAGAGCTTCAGTTTCTGGAATTATCTGAAATGACGTAATCTTTTTTGAAGTCATTATCATATGTATCTCATGCTTGCATGAGACTTTCGGTAATAAGATAGTAGCACACCTTACTGAAAAGGGTATCTGGAAAATTGTTAATTGCGAATTAAATTCGTTGCAATATTCAAAGCGGATAGATAATTCAAATAGGAATCCAGTTTGAAAGGTCAGAATTAGGAAATAAAAGATTCGGTAGTGACCTAAGGAATGCAGGAGGTTTTCCCATCAACATATCCATTTTCAGAAGAGCATTAAGTTCTATCGAAGCCTACATATGAACATCTGAGAACTATAAGCATTTGCTCTAACCTTTATTTAAATATGAAACCTGCCAAGGTACTTGCCTGAACTTCCAACATATTGTTTGGGTAGACCTTAGGAACCATTCGCGTCCGGTGGCTCGTTATGACATTAAAATACATTTGACGGGGTAAACTGTATTGCATAAACATATTAGTAAAAACTGTATTCTCAACAATATAAGTCTGGACATACATATATTATCAGATAGGTTCGGCCATATTCTTTTCTACTGTAAAATAATCTGGTTTATCGTTCCTAAAATTACACTGGGTTGGGTAAAAAGAAATGTTGTATTTGCGAGCGAAATTTAACGTTTTGTTCGCAAACTTCTGGCCATTTAGAAGGTAACTTCATTATCCCCCCTCCTTTTTTGCAAAAAACTCAGACAACCAGTTTTCGCAAGCGTCTTTTGAGGCCAACTTAGTAGCTCCAAGAGCGTTTTGCATGGACCGGAGGAGATGATAATCACTTGGTGCCAGGTCCGGACTATACGGTGGGTGCGATAGGACACCCCATCCGAGCTCCCGCAGCTTCTGGCGGGTCATCAAAGATGTGTGAGGCCGAGCGTTGTCCTGGTGGAACTCAACACCATTCCTATTGACCAATTCTGGCCGCTTCTGGTCAATCGCCTGCTTGAAATGGTCGAGTTGCTCACAGTAGAGAACCGAATTGAGGGTCTGGCCATAGTTGAGCAGCTCATAGTGGATGATTCCCTTCCAATCCCACCAAAGACACAGCAAAACCTTCCTGGCTGTCAATCCGACTTAGCGATGGTTTGGGTCGGCTCGGCGCGCTTCGATCACGATCTTTTTTGTCCTAGAGTTGTCGTACGTGATCCACTTTTCACCACCAGTCACCATCCGCTTCAAAAATGGGTCGAATTCATTCCGTTTCAGCAGTGCATCGCAGGCGTTGATTCGATCCAAGAGATTTTTTTGCGTTAATTAGCGTGGCACCGTGCAAATGGTTCTAAACGGTTTTATGGTCTATACCCAGTTCCTAGCCAATTGAGCAAATGCTCCCATGCTGGTCTACTTGGATGAGTTCGACGATTTTATCGGTTCCTACGACGAGTGACCTACCAGTACGGGGTGTATCTTCGGCATCCACCACACCAGAACGAAATCGATCGAACCAACGCTGTGCTGTTCGAATCGTTACAGTATCGGGCCCATAAACTTCACAAATTTTTTTGGCCGCCTTCGTTGCAGTTTTACCTCGCAGGTAGTAAAAACGTAAAATATGACAAATTTCTTGCTTGATGGACTCCATCTTTGACGCGCTATGACTTGAGACTGAAACGTACGATCACAACACTGTCAAAGAGACACTTGTAGCACAGATTGTCGTCTTCAAATCGCCGTATAGTATGACCTGATGCGATAAGTACAACACAAGATATGTTTAAGAGTCGCCACCTTTTGACAAAATACGACATTTCTTTCTCCCCAACCCAATATTTAAAGCAAAACATTTGCTATTGGATTGGTCTGTGATAATCGAGATGTATTGTATTGATCTTGTTTCCTCTTTCCGTGGCACTCCGAGTCAGTTCTGATGGTTAGGACCATGGCCACCTCGAATATCCAAATTGTTTTGTTGTTAGCATACCGCTAAAACCCTACGAAGAGAGGCACCCATAAAAATGAATTCTCCCAAGGTATTCTTCAGTTCATTGGAGAGCACTTTATTTGGACCAGTTACATGTCCTTGCCGTGAACAGCCAAGAGTTCAACTCATTTATGCAAAAAAAACTTTAGATTAGTATATTTTCTTGGAGTAACAGCAATATTTTTTGCATCTACTTTCCTGACATGAAAAGTTTCTTCATAATGCTTTTAAGGACCACTTTCAACAAAATAATGCCTTTTGACATTTAGGGATAAATCTACACTGTGTTCTGAAGGTGCCCGAATGAGTTAGTAGTTATAACATGTAACTGTAGCAATGAAAGTTTACATCGGATGTCAGTCGACTCTCCTGTGAATGAGTGCGCTACAGTTTTGAATGAACTTTAAAGCACTTCATGGCTCAATTCCAAATTGAGTTGTTACGTCATCCTTTATACTTTATGACAGAACATCACTGGTTCGTCTCACCATCAATTATTTTCAAAAGTAACTTATCGATCTGCTTCTACTGTAGTAAGTCTTCAGCCCATCTTAACTTGATGTTATTAGCATTTTCGCTAATGTTATTCGACTCGGATACTTGCGTCAAGCAATAAAACCCGAATTGCAATTGCCTCTGCCTGTAGGGTTTTCCCATCTAACACACTGGATCTCGGTCTTGTTTGATAAGAACATGGTAGATAGGGTTCGACCATCAGGTGATTTTCATACTATTTTATGGACGCTTGACGTAGATGTTCAACAGAGAAGACAAACACATGGTTGTTTGCTTACAAGCAAAAGATTCAGCCCTCTGTAGTGGAATTAATATCTTTGTTTCATTTTATAAAGTTGTTAAGAATCCCCAGTAAGTTGCGTTCTTGTCGGTTTCATCTGAAGTCAAGGGTGGATCAACCAGTCAACACAAGTAACGAGAACAGGAATTATTTGGAGCCCATGATGTCTTTTCGCTTTTTCCCCCCGCTGAAAAGTGAACGATTCCTCTTGCCTCTGAAAATTTTGAGAAAGAAAATCTCACTATTATAATCAATACTATAGTTCCGAAAAGTCTAGTAACAATATAGGCATTGAACTGTATGTGCTCTAGTATTTGTTTCCATAACGTATATCTGAATGAACCATTTTTTCATACTTATAGCTTAGGAACAATGCCACTGTTGCCAGTCAGATGGTGTTCTACCTTCCTGAATAACCCGATTAAAGAATTCGCTGAGTCAAAGTGTTGGGTCCCAGTTCTTCGCTTTCCAGATTTCAGTTGCGATGTTGTCAGGTCCTGTGGCTTTCCCCGATTTCATTCGTTTTATTGCCTCCTTGGCTTCAGTTGCGCTGACAGATGAAACTGCTCCAAATGTCGGAAATGATTGTGGAAGTCGAGGAGGAACAAATTCTTCAGCTTAAATCTGCTCGAAGTATTCTCCCCATCTATCCGTCGCAGCTCGACGGTTGGTAAGTAAAGTAGCGTTCTTGTTATTAACGCAACAAAAGTGTTCGATATCCTCGTGCGTTCGTTTCGACTTTAGGTTAGTCGATACAGATCTCTCTCGCCATTCCGAGTGTCCAGTTTCTTCCACATTCGTAATAGTTGGTAATCGCGTGAGATCATTTCTTTTTTCTTCTCCCGAAATCACCACCATTTAATACGCACTGGCCCACCGTGCGTTCTTCACACTGCTTTATCGGTGCCTTAATTCGCAAGACGGCTATCAACGGCCGCTGTTGAGGTGCAATACAATCATAGGGAATGGCTTTGCAATCAGTGACGTTGGTCGGCGTCTTATGAGAATATAGTCGATTTGCGTTTTACTATTCCCACTATAAAATGTAGGAATATGATGAACTATGTATTCATGGTCATGGGTATCCGCAAAATTGATTATACGCGCGCCACCCTCATTGCGCGCTCCAAACCCCTTTCCCCCATGGCATTTGTTACCGTCTGCCTTTTCAACCACATGACAATTAAGGTCGCCGGCAATGATGATATAGTCGTCAGCAGGCACGTGACAAGTCTTTTCATCGAGAAGTTGCCAGAAGGCATCTTTCCGGCATCAGGTCGACCTGTCTGTGGTGCGTATGCGGTGAATAAGTGAATAGTGCGATCAGCTGATATAATGGTGAGCTTCATCAGCCGATCATCAAATCGTTCGACTTCTTAAATTGCATCACGGAAATCCTATGAGATGGCAATGAAAACATCGTATTGAGTGTATGGACTACGAAAATAGAGAAGATTATAGTCATTTTTACCGCGTTCGCGTTCAATGTCGCAGCTTTTGGCACCAAACGATCGGATTTCTTGCAGAGCGCAGATATCAATGCGCCTTTTCCGAACGGCTCTTGCGAGTTCCTCGGTCTTTCCAGTTAGGGTACCATCATTTAGCGTGCGGACGCGTGTTTGTTTTGTTTGGACTAACTTACTTAGGTCCTAACGCCTTCTATTCGTCATGAACCCTTACTCATTTCTCGACAGGACCAGGACCCGTTCCGCCGCGTCGACTGAGGTGGACGCCCTAGAATTTCCGAGGCTTGTTACTCGATCCGATAATCTTGTTTCTAACGACATTGGATACATTAGATTGGTCGGCCAGTCGCGGGACCTGTCACCAAGAGAGATCAGATAGGAGTTAGCATAGTTGAATAAATCCAACTATACTTTATCTCTTTCGCTGATCTCAGCAGCATGCCTCAAACTCTCCTCCCTTACCTTTCATTATAAGTATATTTTTTTAGAAATGAACTGGAAATCCCCTTTAAGTTTAGTCTAGAATCATCAAGTTGAAATAATGAAGACTATACTATAAAGCATAATACTGCCAAGTTTGGTGGATGTCGCACTCTCACTAACAAATTTATAATAGATTAAAATTGTCACTTTTGTGTAAATTCATTTCTTTCTAAGACTTTGAATGTTAGTATCATACTAAAGTGGATGGTCTGACAAACTAAATGTATAAAAATTACGAGCTAGGTTCAAATGGGACAAATGCCCATTCAAATATGCTTATACAAGCAATACACAAAACCTTTCATACTTGAAGTGTTAACTTGAAATTTGCAAAGTTGCTCTATTGTTTAAAAAAAATATGTTTGTAATTCCAAGCGGTATGCATTCCTCGGACTATTTTTGTCTGTCAGCGCTCACAATGTAATGTAGTTTTTTCAAAGTTTCCCTTCTTCAACCACGCTTTGATTAAAACGGGTCTTGGCCTCTAGGATACATTATCTCCAACTGGCGCCATCCAATAATCGAATTTTCAAATCTTTAAACCGCTCCGCTCTATGGTTTCCGCGAAATAGCCTCCATTGACTTTTCCGCTCTAGAGCGCAGTTTCACGTGGGCAAAGTACAGGGTGCGGCAGCATAACTTCCTTTTTTCAAAGCTCAATAAAAACTATTGTATGCAGCGGAAAATATTTATTTATTTTTTATAAAGTAGGTACATGTCTAAAGTTTTTATTTATATTGTTTTAAAGATCAAATCTGTTAGGTGACGTCCCCCATTCTCCATACATTGCGTAAACCGATTTCTGGTGTTTGTCATGACTCTTGTTAGCATAGCAGGTGTTATGTTGGCAATTTCTTCTTGGATGTTGGTCTTCAAATCTTGTAGGGTTCTTGGACGGTTCACATAAACACGGGGTTTCAAAAAACCCCATAGAAAAAAATCACAAGGGGACAGATCGGGAGAGCGTGCCGGCCATTCCAAATCGCCTCTAATTGAGATAAGGCGCTCTGGAAAGTGTTCCCTCAAAACAGCCATCGATGCTCTTGAAGTGTGTGCTGTTGCACCGTCTTGTTGGAACCAAGTGTTCCCCAAATCCATATTTTCTAGCCATGGGAAAAAAAAATTCTGTTGCATGTTTACATACCGGTCCGAATTCACTGTCACTGTAACCTCACTTTCCTCAAAAAACCAGGGACCAATAATAATAATTGGGTTGAGTACTTTGATGAGCTACTGAACAACCAGAACATCGGCGAGTTGGAGGTCCCGCCAACTGAAGACGACGGACAAATACTGCTACCACCAAGTTTAGGAGAAACAGTCCGTGCAATTCATAGGCTAAAAAATCATAAGTCGCCAGGAGGCGATGGAATTACAGCCGAATTGATTAAATATGGAGGCGACCAGTTACACCAAGTGGTTCATCAACTTGTGCTCAAAGTATGGGACAGCGAATCAATGCCTGACGATTGGCAACGAGGCATTATCTGTCTCATACATAAAAAAGGAGATATCACACAGTGCAGCAATTATAGAGGTATCACGTTGCTGAGTACCATCTATAAGATATTCTCCACTATCTTGCTAGGCCGGATAGCCCCATACGCCCAGAACATCATTGGCCCATACCAAAGAGGCTTCACTCCAGGCAAATGAGGGAATTAGCAACAGATCAGATTTTCTCTCTGCGGCGATGGAAAAACTGTTGGAATATGGACAATAGTTGCACCATCTGTTCATTGACTTTAAAGCCGCCCATGATAGCATAGCCAGGGTAAAGCTGTACACGACCATGAGAGAATTCGGTATCCCGACGAAATTAATAAGACTGACTAGGCTGACCCTGACCAATGTGCGAGGCCAGATAAAAGCAGGGCCGAAAATTCTTCAGAAGATTCTTCTCTCGAACGCGGCTAAGCGTTCGCAATTCTTCTTGCTAAGAACCCAAGTTTCCGAGGAATACATGAGGACTGGCAAGATCATTGTCTTGTACAGTAAGAGCTTTGACCCTATGGTGAGACGTTTCGAGCGGAACAGTCTCTGTAAGCTGAAATAGGTTCTGTTGGCTGACAACAACCGTGCGCGGATTTCATCATCGTAGCTGATATCGGTTGTGATTTTCGACCCCAGATAGGAGAAATTTTCAACGGTTTCAAAGGTGTATTCTCCTATCCTTATTCTTCCTGTTTGACCAGTGCGGTTTGATGTTGGTTGGTTGGTTTTGGATGCTGACGTTGCCACCATATACTTTGTCCTGCCATCAACTTGATATCGGATCGGGTCAAATGGAGAGCAACTCTCCACTCCTCTACTCCAACTTTGTTTGGTCCACGGACTCCTCTTACGGTTTCACACGAGGGCAAAAACAACTCATGAAACGCTACCTCGTTGCCCTGGCAGAAGTGGATCGAGGCGGTTCGAACTTAGGACTGCTCCCTAGACAACAATTGTTTAGCTCCAGTCTGAAGTGTGGGCGAATTTAGTTTTCTTTAGTATTCTTCCTGCATGTTGTGTTTTGCGAATTATAGAGAGGAGCGTATAACACCTGCGAACTGCTTCAGTCGCGCTGCTTCCTGGTATGAAACCATAAGCCGTCTGCGTCTTATTTTCACTTTTAGGTCCTTCATGTTTTGAAATGCACACACCTTTATATTCTGCCAAGTTGTTGAAATATAAACGTAGATCAATTACTTTCTATTCCGAAGTATATCTTCAAGACGAGCTGAGATGAGGGTTATATCCCGAAATCGTTTCAGGAAAGTCTTACACATACATATCGAGTTGACGTTTTGTCTATTCCTCATTACCTTCCGATCTACAAGTGTACACGTATTCTGTTGATTTCCTTCAGAGATTATTTCAAGTCCATCTTCAAATAAATTCGTTTAACCGATACTATATTCCTCTTCTTGGGCATCTTGAGAATGAGTTGTTGGAATACTCTGCAAGGAATTTCGAGAGTAGTTCTGATTTGTAGATAATAACGGAAAATTACTCTAGTTTCAAACGTCATAGAATGCTATTGATAATATAAAATGGCGATATGATAAGATATCAAAATATTACAATGCAAAGGCAGTTTTGGCCATGAGCATACTCGTCCAAAATCACTAAAATTTCCATATTTAATGTCAGTCAGAATCAACCGGAGTTTTGTTCGTCGCTTCCATAGTTAACTATTCAATTCTATTTTATCCTCATTTGTACTGATTGGATAAAAGAAGTGAAATTTGCTACTGAGAAACATATGAGACGTACAATGGAAAGAAACTTTCACATCTGAAACCGTCTAGAAGAGACACACATTAAGGGAAAAACTGGTATGCATTTAATAGTTAGCCGATCAGCATCTTAATTTCAGATTGAATTATCTCAGGCTCTTATTGTCAATCTACAATGGAGACTTGTGTAAAAGCAAGTATAAGGTCTCCAAAGATCAGCAAGGAGTCACAACTTCTTCCAATCGGCTGCCAGTTTCCTGGTAATATGTATTGGATGAAACTGATCTAACCACATTTCTGACGCTAAATTTGGGAAAACATTTCATTAGGGATTAGTTCTTCCGGACCACAACGTAAGAGGAGTGCTTCAGAAGCTAGGCTAGATTAAGAAATGAAATAATATCAAAATTATACAAATTGTCTGCTGAAGACATCCACACGTCCATTAACATGAAGAATTCGGAAAACAGAGCTTCATTCATGAATTATCTTAGATAAAGCGATGAAAGCTCAAAATTTTCCACATTCGCTAATGGGAAATTCAAATGCCGATTACTTAAGTGTTGTGTTACGATTAGATAAATGCGTCTACTGCTAAAGTATCCAAACTTGTCCTTGGCATAGACCGGCACTGTCTACTTTGAAATGGAAAGGTTCTGGTTGTCAGCCCGTTTTCGCTTCTGTCCTTTTTTAGACAATAGAGTTAATTCCTAACTCATGGTGAATAGACGGCCTTACTTGTGACTTCTGTCGTCAATTCGATCCTCAGCTGAAAGACAAACCTCGAACATAGAATGACTGATCTTATATAATCTCTTTACATTTAAGCCTATTTTTAGTTCAGAGCACAAGTCTTACTTCCTAACGTGCAACCTGCACGAAGTATTCCATTATTTACTTGAAACTGGCTGCATATTTAGCGTCTTCATTTTCTTTTTTGCTGTTTTTTCTTCACGCAGTCCACCTTTTGTGTTGTGACTCAAGTGTAAGCAAACAGACGACCGTAGTTCAGATATTTCATAATATTTTATTCTAAGCCGCGTAAATGGAGACGGATGGGTGGGACAGTTATTGAATGTTTCTTAAACTGTGAATCGCTTGAAGCTTTTTTACTGTCAAGGTCAAGATATTTTACTTTTCGCAAATAAAGATGTGGTGGGCCACGCTCGGACAATTTTTTGCAAACTCACTGGCAACGCGATAAATTTGGGCACTTTTTTCTGATAAGATTGAATTGAATAACTGTGATAATTCTCCAGTTTAAGATATGGAAAATGAATTACGTGGTTAATTGAACTTTGAAAGATTGATGAATCAGCAATTCTGATTATGGGGAGGAAATTTGCGTCATGTGGAGGCTTTGTAGTTAAATGTGTGAGTACGATAATTTTAGCTTAGCTATGTGTTTTTCATTCGATGTACTTTATTGCATTGCTCGAACTAAATTATTAATTAATTTAATATATTTTGTTCGATACTTTTCTAATTTTCTATCTTAAATTTACGATTCCATAAAATCTACAAAATAGATCCAACGAACAATCCTTCAAATCAATATTGCTGAAAAACATTCCAAATTGCGATGAAATATTTATGTAGTTTCTGCTTGTTTTCATTCCTCTAAAATGAAGTTAAGAGTCAATTCAAGGTATCAGGTCCAGCAATGATCATAAATCTCCTATGGGTCCAAAACTTCATAATTTGACCAGAAGCAAAAGAACACCCTATAATCCGATTAGTAGCGAAACATGGGGAACCTAGGCACGATTATTGCAGTCGACACTATACTCATCCCAAATAAGTACTCGTATATTGTCATAAATTTTCAAGAAAGGTAACTTTAATCTTGTAAAATTATACGAGAGAATGTATAGTTGCTAAATGCTTTAAGATTTGAAGCAAAGAAAAGTGTGTTATCGGCCAATAGTGAAAACTTTTTAATTAAAAGTGTTATAATATTCTAACAATTTGGATCCCAAGCTAGAATCCTAAGAAGCTTTTCGCGTTGCTGGGAAGGATTAGATAAAAATGAACTGTTATTTTAGTAATAAACATAATTACAACCAAAGTGGAAAAATAAATTTAAAATTTACTAGCATATGGTAGGGTTTTAACTCATCCATTCCATTAGAAGATTCGACGTCCATTGTCAAGGAGTGATCCATGATTTCTATTATGTTATATTAATTTCGCCTCAGTAAAAATGATTGTCACTTTATTAGGGTCGAAACTTGTTTTCTCGAACTGACCTTGAAGTGATTAGGTACTGCTTCTAATTCTCCACAGTGAAATTTTACTCAGTGAAGGATGACGACTTCATAGAGACTTCTAATTATCCTACTTGGTCCTTACACGCAGCAATTCCGATTTATTTTGCAATTTCTTAGGAAGGGACTAGAAATTAAACTGGAATACCAGTAGTATCAGCAGTGAGGACACATTAAGGATACTTAAATATTTTCTTACTTAAATAATTATACTTACTTAGCCTATGCGATCCATTGAAATTTCACATATAGATATAATACAATATTCTCAGACAAAAAATTCATTGAAACTACTTGAAGATATTTTAGAACCTCAAAAGTTACACGCGACATGCGACGTCATTTCGATAAACCCCACATTTAGCACCGACACATATCTTCTTCTCTTTCTTCAGCCTTTGTCCCGTTCACAAGCGGGGTCCCCATCCAGCGTATCAAGCCACCGTTGTTTATGCCTGCCTTTTGGTCGTTTACCACCGACTTCGATGTTCAGACCAATCTTGGCAAGTGAATTCTCGTTAGCACGAATTTCGTGACCATACCATCGAAGACGCCTCTCTCGCAACTTTTCCACGATCGGTGCAACCCCATAACAATCGCGGATATCCTGATTTCAGATGTGATCTAAACGTGTGACGCCACTAGTCCAACGTAGCATCTTTGTCTCCATTACCGCAAGACGCCGTTCATTGTCTTTTATGGTTGGCCAACACTCAGAACCATAGAGAGCGACTGGACGGACGACATTGCGGTAAATTTTAGATTTGAGACGTTCGTTGATACGTCGATCACAAAGAACACTAGTTGTGGAACGCCACTTCATCCAGGTTGCGTTAATACGTGAAACAATTTCATAACGCAGTTTGGCTGATAGCGTTGACCGGAGGTATTTAAATCGCTCAGTTCTCAACAGATCACTGTCGCTGACAGTGATTGTGCCTGTTTCATGGGGATCGGTCGTCAAGAATTCAATTTTGTTTAGATTCAATTTGAGACCGTGTTGCATGATTCGATCATTCCATTTTTGGACAAGTTGCTCGAGATCATTTTTGCTATCAGATGCTAGGAAAACATCATTTGCATAAAACAGTGTGTAGCGTGTTGGACGTTGGATATCCCACGTGACGGTGTCCATAACAAGAACAAAGAGGAGTGGTGAGAGGGCGCTTCCTTGATGAACACCAACAGAGACACGAAGCGGTTTTGATACACCCGCCATACTTCGAACTTTACTTTTCGGATCGTGGTAGAACAATTGAACTCAGCGCACGAGTTCTTCTGGCACGAAGTCTGTCGTAAAGCATACCAGATGAGTTCGTGTGGCACACCGTCAAACGTTTCTCTAGATACAAAAAGGCAATGTGAAGAGGGCGATGCTTCTCACGGTCTTTCTCCATGAGTAACCACGCAGCGTGTATTGCGTCAGTAGTTCCACAGTTTTTGACAAATCTGGCTTCATTCGCGGTTATTTCAACGATTTCGTGAATACGGTTGTCAAGAAAGCGTTCAAAAATCTTCATGGTATGGGAAAGTAATCGGATCGGACGGTAATTTGAACATTCTGCTGGACTACCTTTCTTTTTCCATATTGGAACAGTGGTACTTTCTTGCCAGTCAGATGGTGTTCTTCCTTTCTGAATAACCCGGATAAAGAATTCACTGAGCCACAGTGTTGGGTCCCAGCTCTTCGCTTTCCAGAGCTCAGATGCGATGTCATCAGATCCTGTGGCTTTCCCCGATTTCATTCATTTTATTGCCTCTTCGACTTCAGTTGCGCTGACAGTGAGTCCCTGTGTGTTTTACGTGGGTACTTGTCGTGGAAACTTAATCCTAAGGCCATCTACGGACACGGATTGATTTTTGACCACAATCAGAGCCCCGCTGTGACAATCAACAACGGTACCAGTCTATACCAAGTGCATGGCTTGGTGTTCATACTGGTGGATGCAACACCTACCTAAATCTCCACCGAACTAAGGAGTACGACACCTGTGTTGAAACGCAACACCACGCCGAGGCCCGAAGGTTTCTTCTCGCTTGAGCATAACCAACAATCCCCATGAAACTTCTACTAGGGGGCCAACCGCAAATAACCGAGCTGTACTCACATATCACGGGAGTTCACCGGAAGTATGAGAGTCCAGGGGCTATCTCGGTTCCTATGGTACCAGTATACCCCTGGTAAGGTTTCGTGACCAATTTGCCACTTCAGATGAGTCCCTATGCAGACTCGGGTCTGATCGCCCTGATTAGGCCTTTGGATCATTCGCCTGCATCACGGCCGGCAAGCCAAAGTGAGTACAGCGTCTCCCGGTACCACCACAATGGAGGTTCTCCACTTGGTTTTGGTTTGGCCGACAGGGTTGTCGCCCCGTCTTCCTCACCGCCACCTCTGAGCACCAGTTGCGCTGACAGGTGGAACTGGTCCACATGTCGGTAATAATTGTGGAAGTGGGGGATGAACAAATTCTTCAGTTGAAATCTGCTCGAAGTATTCTTTCCATCTATCCGTTGCGGTTCGTCGGTTGGTTAGCAAAGTATCGTTCTTGTCATTAACGCAACAGAAGTGCTCGATATCCTGTGTACGTTCGTTACGGCTTTTAGTAAGTCGATACAGATCTCTCTCGCCATTCCGAGTGTCCAGTTTATCGTAAAGATTTTTGTAATGGTTCGCTCGGGAGACAGCGACCGCTTTCTTTGCTTCCCAGTTGGCATTCTTATAAATTTGTCAATTAGCAGGCATTTTATCGTCGAGAAATTTGTGGTAAAGGCGTTCCTTTTCACGGACCTTCATTTCAACATCATCATTCCAAGCCAAGTATCTCGGTCGATGTAAGATTCCAGAGGCGCTTTGTGGATCGTGTCTTTTATTTGGTTCCATAATTCTCCTACATTCGTAATGGTCGGCAATCGTATGAGTGAGATCGTTTCTTCTTTCTTCTCACCAAATCGCCACCATTTAATGCGCTGCGTTCCTTACGTTGTTTTATCGGTGGCTTAATTCGCAGGACGGCAATCAACGACGGATGTTGAGGTGCGATGGTCTCATAGGGAACGACTTTGCAATCAGTGACAGTGGTAAAATGTTGGCGTCTTATGAGAGTATAGTCGATTTGCGTTTTACTGCTCCCACTATAAATTGTAGGAAGATGACACAATCGTTTGATGAACCATGTATTCATAAGTATAATACATGGGTGTCCGCAAAATCGATTATACGCTCGCCACCCTCATTGCGCACTCCAAACCCCTTTCCCCCATGGCACCTGTTACCGTCTGCCTTTTCACCCACATCGTGATTCGAAAGGCGTTTTCATTTGAGAGGAATAAAACTACACATTGGTTACAATTCGGTTTTCAGTCAAATTTGTACATCTAATTATTAAGACTATCTGCTTACTACCTTAAACCTAAGTTTACTGTATGCAAGAAATAATTTTAAAACTGTTGAGTAAAACTCAAGGCTACTATATTTCACCATCCTCCTTTATTATCAGGATTTCAGGTGAGCTCTTTTGCATCTGTATAGAATCCAAAAAAAAAAAGATGGAAAATATCCAAAAAATCCACAGGTTGAATATTCCCTGCAACAATAAAGCTAAGGTTATCTCATACGAATCTGCATCTGTCGATAATGTCAAGATTTATGAGATGGACATCATTAAATAAAAGATACTGAGTAGTATTAAGACATTTTGATTTTCAGATAATTGAGCAGAATATAACAGTTGGGCTAAAAAGTTCGTAGACTGTCACACTGATGGTGCTACTAGTATTAAATCCATATGGATTTTTAGTTAACCCTACCATTCAAAAGACACATGTACAAATTTAACAACAATCGGCTGCCAAGGCTATGGCATTAGTATTTTGGGATGCGCATGGTATAATATTCATCGACTATCTTGAGAAGAGAAAACCCATCAGTATGGACTATTACACAGCGTTATTAGATGGGCTGAATGATGAAATCGCGGAAAAACGGGCCATTTCGAAGAAAAATAAATGCTCGGCTTCGAATTGCTTCCGCATCTACAATATTCTCCATTCTTATATCTCAAGAGATCTGTTCTTATATCTCAAGAGAACTTTAGCGCCGATGAATAGGTAATCGCCGAAACTAAGACCTATTTTGAAGCTAAAGAGAAATCGTACTATAAAAATGGTATCGAGAATTTGTATAATAATAAAAATATTATATTGGTTGAGGAATAAGAAATGTCGTATTTGTGATCGAAATTTGACGCTTTATTTAACATACTTAGAATTATCCGATTTAAGTCAAATATGTGCCGTTTTGTTCGCATTTAGAAGGCAACTTCATTATCCATCCCCCCTCCTTATTTGCAAAAACTCAGACAGCCAGTTTTCGCAAGCCTCTTTTGAGGCCAACTTAGTAGCACCAAGAGCGTTTTGCGTGGACCGGAAGAGATGATAATCACTTGGTGCCAGGTCCATACTATACGGTAGGTGCGATAGGACATCCCTTCCCGTAGCTTCTGGGGGGTCATCAAAGATGTGTGAGCCCGAGCGCTGTCCTGGTGGAACACAACACCATTCTTATTGACCAATTATGGCCGCTTCTGGTCAATCGCTTGCTTCAAACGGTCGAGTTGCTCACAGTAGAGGACCGAATTGAGGGTCTGGCCATAGTTGAGCAGCTCATAGTGGATGATTCCTTCCAATCCCACCAAAGACACAGCAAAACTTCCTGGCTCTCAATCCAGGCTTGGCGATGATTTGGATTGGCTCGACGCGCTTCGACCATAATCTTTTTCGCTTGAGGTTATCGTACGTGATCCACTTTTCATCACCAGTCACCTTACGCTCCGAAAAAGGGTTGAATTCAGTCCGTTTCTGCAGTGCTTCGCATGATGCTGATTGCACTTGATGCACTTGACTCGGTCCAAGAAATTTGTTTGCGTCAACTGTTGCCGCACCCAATCTTCTGCAAATGGTTCCAAACGGTTTTATGGTCTATACTCAGTTCCTGGCCACTCGAGCTCGTGCTCACATGCCGGTCTACTTGACTGATTTCGACGATTTTATCGGTTTCTACGACGATTGGCCTACCAGTACGGAGTGTATCTTCGACATCCACTACACCACAACGAAATCGATCGAACCAACGCTGTGCTGTGCGAATCATTACAGTATCGGGCCCATAAACTTCACAAATTTTTTCGGCCGCCTTCGTTGCATTTTTACCTCTCACGTAACGTAAAATATGACGAATTTCTTGCTTGGACTCCATCTTTGACGCGCTATAATTTGAGACTGAAACGTACGATCACAACACTGTCAAAGAGACACTTGTAGCACAGAATGTCGTCTTCAAATCGCCGTATATTATGACCCGATGCGATAAGTACAACACAAGATATGTTTAAGTGTCGCCATCTATTGACAAAATACGACATTTCTTTTTTCCCAATCCAATATATTATATTGAATAATAAAATCAAATTTTTTTTGCCTACTTGTCAGTCCAACTGTTATTCGCAATAAATGGAAATGGACGAGAATGATAGAAATAAAATATATTGAAGGGCCATTTATTTTAATATTTTATTCCTTCATAAAATTCTACATATCAGAAGCGGTGGGATTTGTTAGTAATAATAAGCTTCCTTGGTTAAGAACTCAAGTTCTAAATAAAATCTGCAATCAGTGCAGTGTAGGCATTATGTTCCATTTCTCAAGACCACAATGTGATTGATTACATCGATGTACAAATTTGGGCTGCCAAAGGCTATTATATCTCCGATTTTATCATCAACGGCGCAACCACCGGTATCTGATCTAGGCCTGTCAGACATCCCATTTATGCGCAAAGTTCCACCAATTCAATATTCCTAATAGTGTCTGGCAATCTGGCCTACGCCATTGATTTATCTGAGGCGGAGTCTGCCTCGTCTTCTTTTTCTATTATAGATGTTACTCTTGTATACTTCCCTGACTGAATTATCCGCATCCATACGGATTAAGTGTTGCAAATTGAGCTGAATTTTATCCACAAACAAACGGTCGTGATGTCGCTCGTAAATTTTGTGTTTATATAGGCTACGGAATCGTCCATTCACCTGTTGGGGCCAAAAATTCCTCGAAGGATTCTTCTTTCGAGCGCAGCTGAGGCCTCTGAGGAATACATGAGGACTGGTAAGATCATTGTCTTGTACGATAGAACCTTTGATCCTATTGTGAACCGTTTCGTATGAAAGAGTTGCTGTAAACTGAAATCGACTCTGTTGGCTGACAATAATCGTCCGCGGATTTCGTCGTTACACCTATTATCGGTTGCGACTTTCAATTCAAAACAGGAGAAATTATAAACGGTTTCAAAGTTGTATTCTCCTATGTTTTTTGTCTTCAGTTGACCAATACTACTTGATGTTGTATATGACATGTCCGAAAATTTAAAAAATGCAAACAACAAAAAATAGCCGCTAATCTGACAAAAAAGTTACAATTTTACATAAAATATTTATCTCATTTTTTGTTAATAATTTTTTTTGCTCGAATTTATCAAATATTAATGTCATATAGAAGTCATGTTATCTACAATTGATACAAATTTGAAGTCGATCGTTTGAATCGTGTGCGGCGATTTTGAACATGTTGTTAACGCGTTTAATGTTTTGACTAACCTTGGGAAGTCTTTCTGTAGCGGCACCACGTTAAATATATAGATGGACGAAGCATCCAGGAGTGAGAAATATTTACATTGGAAAAACACTTTTTAAAACTGTTTTTTTTTTGCCTGATGGCCGTTTCAAAAAGGTGCTTGCTCAATCCGACGGCCGAAACGAACTGTTCACAGGGCTGTAACTTTTGACAATTTTTCGAATTTGCTTTGATATTTTGAACAAATATTCTTCAAGTAAAGTACTATCGACTAAAAGAATAAAAAAAAAAATGAATTTCCAGAAAATTGTATTTGTATGTCTCCCTTAATATAATAAAATAATCGATAAACATGACATTATCTGCACGCTGTTTTCCTCAAGGTGTTGCAATATTTTTTTGTTATTACTTGGGAGTTTGATTGCAGTAAAATGTATACAAAATTACAACCTTTATTTTATTGGGAGCTCCATGAACGGTTGTAAATCTGCACTTTACTTAAAAGCAACGCAACAGTTTTTATGCACTTCCATTTCAAGTTGACGTTGCCCCTTCATCGAAAGTTAATAAATAAACTGGAGAATTCACTTTATAGTCGCAAAAGAATTTCATTTAATCGAATTTAATTGTTTGTAAAGAATGAGATACGAATCTATATTGTGAATCCACTGCTCAGATACAATTGATACAATTCATAAGTTAGCCAAGCCATCATGCACGCCGTCGTGAAATTAATTTTATTTTGCACAGAAAACTATCATCGCAAAGATCTGGAGGATAGTTCCATGGGGAATATTTCCGGTCCGGATCGTGAATTCTACGATACTATTAA
Source organism: Hermetia illucens (assembly GCF_905115235.1). Taxonomy (NCBI): domain Eukaryota; kingdom Metazoa; phylum Arthropoda; class Insecta; order Diptera; family Stratiomyidae; genus Hermetia; species Hermetia illucens. The sequence continues at coordinate 138,231,863 of NC_051849.1, read as the reverse complement.
GTTGCTAGGAAAGTAAATTGTTTTTTATTTTTGGTGAAAGTTAAAGACTATTTTCTTATAGCGTATAAACATTTCATTGAATTATATATTCGCGTTTTGGCCCAATATCGTTTGTCATCTTTCTGACAGTAGCATGACATCAAATTCACAAATCACACCCTGTGGCCCAAAAACTGATCTAAATCGAGTAAGGTTTTCCAACTTAAAAACTATTGTAGAGACCCAAACAGGTTCGTAATGCATATAATAAGGTGTGTGTGGCAAATTACCAAACTCGTTGCATGGTCCTGGTAAAAACAATGTATTTTCTATTGACCAGTTCTGACCTGATTCAGTAGTTCATTCAATTTGTCCAGTTGATAACACCACACTTGGTTATGGTAATTTCAATTAGAAACTTAAAAAAATTATTCCCTTGAAGTCCCACGGCACAGACTGCATCATGTTTTTTGCAGGATCTTTCGGAGTAGTCGAATTAGTTCATCCTTTTAGTCCATTATCTCGTGCACTTAAAATTGTTGTATACACACAATTTCTCATCCCCAGTCATAATTCACTTCGAAAATTGATTTTTATTTTTCGATGATGTGTTGCCAATTTTCCCTAAACGTGCCTCGTTAAAGGTTTGTTAGAATGTGTTTTAGCTTCCTCCATGACTTTTCAAGAAGCTTCCATTCCTCCTCCACTGTTCTGCACCATGTGTTTCTGGGGCAACCAACCCATAGGCTACAAAAGAACATTGCCGCCAGAGGAAGAGAAGTACTCGCACAGTCCCATCGACTTGCTTCACTTAGGCCCAGAATGTCAAGTTCGTTGAGTTAGTCAATCATAGTCCGTTTTCTATAGCCAATGGTCATAGCATAGTTAGTCCCTATCGGAGGCATTTTTGATGCTCCCGTAGCAAGTTTCGAAATTTTCAGTGTGCTAACCCGCAAATTCCTATTCCTTTTAGTTTTCTTTTTGCGACAAACGGGGAAGGTTTTGAATGTATTTTTAAACCCCAACTCAAAGGGCATAGAAAACGTTTCATATTCTCAGGTTAACAAAAATTATTAATTTTTGTTTGTGATGAGGCTAGTGTTTTTAATGGATGTTTCATTCAAGATGAAAAATATGCTCACCAATTGCCCAATAAAAACACATCCTGATATAGAAAGAAACTATGTTTTTATTGGGCGATTGGTGAGCATACGTTTCACCTTTATCAATTTGTCAGCTATTTAGAATTAATTAATTAACAACGGAAATCTTATAAAATTAATCAAAGCTACTAAAGTTAGTTCAAATCTTAACACATCTTTAAGCTCGATTTTGTGGGTAATTCTTCAGTTTCGTGATCAACATCCTCAGCCTAGCCAGTACTAAACTTTAAATGCTGCGATTTCACCTTGATCAAGGGGTTGAATGATACGCATAGTGTTTGAAGGTAAAACTATTACATCAACATTTCATTGAAAATATTTTAAAGAACATGGCCTGGAGCATTGTCGAATAGGAAAAGAATCGTCAAACCCAGTTTTGTTACTTTCTAAGTACTTTTTAACATTGAAAATGGAAGATTCCTTGAAACACCCCGCAATTTTGTTTTGTGTTTGCGTTTATCGCCTACAGATTGAAAACCTTATTGACTACCATCGGCTTTTGAACTAAACGTTTTTTAAGGTTTTTTCCCAAAACATTGGTATTACTATCCCATTGAAAATTTTATCTGGACGATATCCCTTTTCTTCAATCAATGTTTACAGGACGCCTAGGAATCTAATCGCAGCTTCGTAGTCCGCAGACTTTCTCTCGCCGATAAGTTTGTTGTTATGGAGGTTCAATAGTTTTTTAATGTTTTCAAACCAACCTTTCCTAGGAAAAAGTCTTAATTCTTGTCGAAAGCAATAAAAAATGTTTTTAGCTCCAGAAGTTGTAATATTTTTAGATAGGACTTCAGTTCATAAACTCAAAGATTTTTCAGTTTTCTCAAGACACGGATTACGAGCTGCAATAACTTTCAACGACACTTACCGCAGTTGCCCTGATCAGATTTTCCTTTGATTTGATTTCTTTTATGGTAGATTCGTTTATTTGATCACTCGCGGATGCCCTATCTCCAACTTTCATTTTTTCTTTGGTTCTGCAATTCTACATTATAATAATATTCGCATTTGCCCATGATGTTGCCAGTGTTTATCAGTGTTTCTGTTCGCTCCAAGTACTACGCTAGCCAAATGACTTTATATACTCCACTTTTTGGTACCTGGTGCACTGCAAATTCCATTCTAAGTTGGAGGTTCAATTGATTGCTAGTTGTGGCTCCCTCATTTCCATATTAGATGTTTTATATCTCGGTCATCTACAAATCATGATAGTGTTAAGAGGAAGTCATTACGTTTAACGTATCTTCCTTTTGCAGGTGTCACTCTAAAACCCTTTCTCTACTATTGTTTCCAAAGTATACTCTGCTTTTTATGTCTTTTTTTTTGTTAAGGTGGATATGGTGACGCTGTATAGAGGATGGGCAAAAAGTACTTTTCACCGCTTTTTAAGCAAACTAGTTAATTTTAGTAAATGAAAATCTTAATCTGTAGTTCGTTCATTATTATTATTCCTGTTGAATATAATTTATTAGCCTTAAACTAGCGTCTGAGTGCAGTGATAAAGAAGTTTGAGGATAAGTAAACTATCGGTCGGCTCAGTTCAGAAAGTTTCCGCTTCAATTCGACGTGGTTCGCATTTAGTGACACTGAAACACTCTGCTAAATTAAGAATACATACCACGTATTTTCCATATTTTGAAGTGTTATTATTATTCTGTTAAGGGAAAGTCGCACCGTGTCCTTAAAGATATAAGCAAGCTTATAACTGTCAGGAACTTTGGTATATTCCATACTTCCATCCATTGAATCTGGTATTAAGTATTCTCCCAGATGCATCGACCTACTTTGCACAAGTGCCGGACACTGTCCCAGGACGTGTATAGAGGTTTCATCATCCTCTGCACAAAACCTGCAGGCAGTGTCTGTAGATATCCCTAGCTTCCCTAGGTGATAGTTTGTCGGCTAAACTACCAGTGACCAGTGAGAATTCCCACTATGATTCGGAGGTTTTTTTGGTGAGGTTTGAGCAATCCTTTGTGCACATGGCTTCGTATCCCTCAATGTAAAGGCGTCTCTGCATCCTTCTTGGCTAGTTCGTCCGCTGCCTCGCTGCCTCCCAATCCATCATGGCCTAGAAGCCAAAGTATGCAGACCCTGTTGGACGAGCCGAGTGTATTCAGTCTCTCAAGGCATTCCGATACCAGTTTGGAGTTCACCTGATTGGACCTAAGAACCTTGATCGCTGTTTGACTATCGGTGAGAAAAGCGATGTTCTGCCCCTGTAGTTCCTTTGAAGATTAAAGGAGGCACATCTGTCTATGGCATATATTTCCGCCTGGAATATGCTACTGTACCTGCCCATTGGCCCGAAGTACATTTTTCTTTTACCGATGACACCGGCACCCGCGTCCTCTGTTGTAAGGGATCCGTCAGTATACCAAGGACTCAGTTGCTTGTTTAAGCCGCATGTCGCAGCCACGCTCTCCCAGTTTGCCTTGTTAATCCAACGTGTTTCAAACTTCTTATCGAAGTGAAACCTCGTTGTCATGTTACCCGTTAGTATCAGTAATTCAGGGTACCGCCTTTAAAGGAATATCAATCTCCCTTCGGTTGAGGCAATTCCCCGCCTCACTGATGCTTCCGACCATCCTGAATATTGCCCTCCTTGCCTGCATCTGTATGTGCAGATGGGGAGGGGTTAATCCCAGAAGGACCTCCAGGGATGCCGTTGGATATGTCCTCATTGCCCCACTGATACACACGCAAGCCAGTCTTTGAAGCTTGTGTAATTCCCTGGCTTGTGTGCTGAGTTCAGTTCTTTCTGTCCAGATTACCGCTCCATAGGTAATCATTGGCCTTATATATATATATCTAAAGTAGTATCTTCGGGCTGCAATCCCATTTTTTTCCTGCTATGGACCTACAAGTCATCAGAGCCCTCGTGGCTTTCCGACATGTGTCTTTCAAAGTAATTTTTGGTCTAACGTAATTTCAAAATATTTTACCTCTGTTTCGCGTTTCACCTCCATATCATGTAATCTTATGGCTCTCAGGTGATAAAGTTTACGTCTCCTAGTGAATAGTACTATGGTGGTTTTAGCTGGATTGATCCGCAGTCCCACCTTCCTAATAACCCTTAGTCCCGTTGAAATCTATCACATAGGGTATCTTCATATTTGCCCCTACAGATTAAAACAATGTCGTCCGCGTAACACTGGACTTGTATTCCAGTATTTATTAGCATTTCGTCCGCTACCATACTCCACATAAGTGACGATAGTACCCCGCCCTGTGAACAATCTTGAGTAATATTCATGATAATAGAATTTGTACTTGTCGGTACTTCTATTTGGCTGCTTTCTAGCATTTTGCCCATCTAAATTGCCAAGGTGTTTCCCACTCCCTCGCGGCTCAGGACATTTTGTATCTCTGGGTGCGATGTGTTATCGAAAGCTCCTTCGATATCCAAAAATGCATACAGTGCTATTTCTTTTGTTTCTATGGCAATAATACATCCGTAATACATCTGTCAGCAGATACAGAGCAGTTTTAGTTGACCGTCCTGCCCGGTAAGCATGTTGACAGTGATAGGGGATTACCCTTTGGAACGTTAGTTCTAATATAGTTGTCTATGACTTTCTCCACCGTTTTGAAAAGGATCCTTTTTACCCGCTTTCAGAATAAAGACCACTTTTGCCCCTCTCCATGCCCTTGGTATGTATCCCAGTGCTATGCTCCTCCTTACGACCCTCAGAAGTGACTCTAAAATGATTCCTAGGCCTCCCTGGATTAGTGCTGGCAAAATGCCATCTACTCCGGGTGATTTCAGTAGTTTAAAAATTCTCACTGCCCACTTTAGCCTAGCTTCTGAGCATATCTCTTTTGCTAGTTTCCAGTTCTCCTTTCTTCTCCTTTTATTCGTTGTTGGAGTGTCAGGCAGGATTTTGTCGCCTGCCACCGTGGGGTAGGACCCCAGGAGATGAGTTCTAAAAAGCAGGTGTATCCTGTCCTTCTCATTCTCGGTAAATATCCCATCTTCCTTCTTCAAACAGACGGAGGATATTGCCCCGTCTTTGGCTACAGCCTTGTAAAGCCAGGTTGCTTCTGTGATCTGTTCGATCCCTCCACAGAATTCCCTGAAGCTGTTCCGTTTTTCTGCCCTGATCGCGTTGCTTTAGGCAGTCAGTGCATTTTTGTACCTCTGCCAGTCCCCGGTTGAAGAGTTTTCGCACCTCTGTCTCATTCTTGCCAGGTTCCTGTTCCACCATGGTCATCCCTTGATGACTTAACTGTATTAGCCGGACAGCTGGCCTCATAAGCGTCAATGACGACTGTGTGGAGGTTTTCCACCACTGTTTCCAGTTTCAGTTCGCTCCTGAAGGTGGGCAATGTTGTTGCTCAAGTGCGCTGCATAGGATTCCCAATCCGTTCTCCTGGGATTCCTTATTGATCCTTTTATTTCGAAGTTACACTCAATGTCGAATCTGATTATCCTGTGATCAAACATAGAGACATCCTCCAATTCCTGGGCATCCCGTTCATCAGAGTATTCCCTAGAGTTATGTCTAGTACCTCCTGTCTAGTGCTGGTCACAAACGTTGGAATGTTCCCTAAGTTATATATTTCTAACTTATTGCTAAGAATAAATTCAAGAAGGTACTCAACACTTCGATTGGTGTCGCTGCTTCCCCAGACTTCGTGGTGGGCGTTGGCATCGCAGCCGAGCTCCTCGGCTGCGATGCCAACGCCCTCTTTTCACAATACCTCACTAGTTTTGCGACTTGTTCCGGTGCAGCCCGGATTTCGTCTTCTAGGAAGTATCAAGATGCCACAACTGCCTCTCGAGTGCTCCTCTCGGCTTCTAATGAGACTTGGATAGCCACAACGTCCACGGTTAAGAACTCTGAAAGACATATGTATTTTAAATTACGCTTAAGAATTATGCAAGCTCTTGGTTTTTCACAAGATGAATCCCAAATTACCTGCATGCTTCCTCCTTGCAGATCGCGAATCTGCCCCCGGTACACCCAGGGCTCCTGAGCCAGCACTATTCCAATGTTCTCCTAGAAACTTGTCCTTGCAATTACCGCAGATGCAGCTTTCGCATGGTGGAGGTTTGTCTGGGCTATCTTAGTGCTGGCCATTGGTTCCGTTATTGTTTGGAGCTCGTCTCCACTGTTGGAGTATCGCCCTCCTCCTCCGACATGGCGTCGCTGACCACCCTAAGCCCTAGGAGTCCTAGGTCTAGGCCGTCCAGCTTCTGCTCTTCACTGGGCAGCAGGTCTACTTCCTGGTTGATCCAGTCCAGTCCATTCAACATCTGCGAGCCGCTACGGTCACGCTGCTCCCAGGGCAGAGGTGAGGCAGCGTCTGACGATTTGCCTCTGCCCTGGTAAGAAACCGTAAAGCCGTCGTCGCTTGACTTTTTTTAGACAAGTACACTGTAGTTTAAATTGATGAAAAGATACACTACAGAGGCTAATATACAACAGCTCTCAAATTGAGCCTTTTTGAATGCCCGCGTTAAAATATTATGCATCGATGGATCGATACGAACCGGCCGATTTTCAACTCAATACGGTAGAGACATCTTATCTCCTAGGGCTTAGTAATTTGACGTGAAAAGGGATCCTAGTGTAACTAATAATATTAGTAAGATTTCTACCAAACTTTCTGGTTGCGATCTTTCATATTAAAACCTACATTACTTGTAGATCTAAGAGCGGTCCGCAGTAAATTTTCGGAATATAATAACATACTATTATTAAATATATTTGAGCCGATATCGTAGCGGAGAGTATTTTTTCAGATTTTTCGGTTGAGTAGTTTCTGAGAACGGATCCTTAAAGCAATTAACTTTAGCAACAGCCACGAACAGGTCATCGCTTGGTCCGATTTGAGTTAAGGGGGTCATCCCGTGTGAAGGCCGTTTTTTTTTGGCTTTTTTTCGAAATTTTTTGTGAAGAACTGGATAAAGATACAAACAAATTTTTCACCATAGATTTAATAATATCTTAAGCGTGCATAGTAATTTTTCTACCCCGATCGCATTGTTGGTTATCGAAATACAGGGCAATTTATACACCCATCTCCAAAAAAGGGTGGTTTTCTGCTGCCACGCTAGCGGGCGCTGTGATTATCTTAAAGAAAAAAAAGTAAACGGCATTTTAACGTACAAAATTAAAACTACAGTCTGCAAACTAGGATTATTAAAAATATTAAAAGCTGAATTTTTGGTGCCTTGTTAAACTTTTTTTTGTGAATTTTGGTGGTTTTCACGGTTTTTTTAATGAATAAAGAAAAAAGAAAGTTTGCGAACCGTAGAAATATGTTCTGAATAAGTCGTGAAAATTTCAAAGAATTTCGTTGGATAGATTTTGGGCTACGGTGGCAACCGATTTTCAACATGCAGTTTCGAGAAAAACGCATTTAAAATATAGAATGCGATTTTTAGCCATAAAATCTTAACTGACCATTAATCTGCTATACCTAATCCATAATCCTTTCTTGAAGAAACACATGTACAGCCTTGGCTTCAATTTTTGTCCTTTTAGCGAAGCCATTCGAACGTCATTCGGATCGATAAATACGAGCTTGATTGCGGCGATCGACATAAATCTGGCATATGACTTATCACGTGTTTAACACTATAATTTCCGAACGACTCCGAATATCAAAAAATCACTTTGCCCATATATTCTACACTATATCTAGATACATTTAATGCCAAAAAAATTCGATTCCGCGAATCTGACGCACGGAATGACCCCCTTAAGAAGTTCTTCGCATTTATTAAATGTAGCTGTTGCCGTTTCAGTCGGACTTTGGGACTTTGGAGTTCTCATCAGCGGGGTTTAAATAACCATACCATCGAAGACGCCTTTCATAACTCTTCCAAGTTTCCTTAGTAATATAAAGTTATTTAGTACATAAAAGGGGCGCCGCTTCCAATTTGAATACACGCTTCGATAAGATTTTTCTCCTAAAGCAAAAAGAAAACGTTGATGAGTAAATTATCGCCAAAACCAACTAATCCTGGTCATTAGATACTCTGCGAAAAACAAGATGTTATTGGACAGTTCTTGACCAGCTATAGGAAGACTTGTCAAAGAGTATAAAGTGGTGATTTTGATGATTGGGTTGTTGCGACACGGTTATCGTGGTAATGGGACAAATTTCCAACTTCCTTATATAAAAGACGTTAAATTTCAACAATTGGGTCCATGGTGAACTAACCGTATAAGAAATGTTCAACAACTTAGAAACAGTAATGCAGCTCAACTGAAGTCTCCCGTTGTCACTGATTTACATGCCTCTTTGCTAATCAGGCCGAGGAATGTCGGGGGTTCCTTTGAAAACTTCAGCTCCTCCCACATATCAAAGACCTTTTCTCAGAAACCACCAAACCGAAATATTTGAAAAATCATAATGGTGACGCCACGACATGAAATTTACATATATCTTAAAACAACCCTACAGTGGCTGTAAAAATGATAAAACACCCCCTGTTTTTCACGAAATCTTAAAATAATAAAACAATCCCAAGAAGCTGTGTATGCATCTCAGATAACTAGACGTAATTACATTCTCCTCAGTAATTACCTGGGGTTTCCTTTTTTTCCTTTTAGGTAAACTATTAACCATTTTTAAGGTTTTGTGTAAACACAAAACCTTATTAAAATCGGTTTACTGTCTGTCTGTCTGTCCGTCTGTCTGTCTGTTAAAGCGATTGGCACCAAATTTGGTAGAAAGGTGGGAACTGTGAACGCTCACGCATATAGTGAGCTACATCATTGTACGTCGAATTTAAAGGGGGGGTCCTCATACATGCAGAAGGGGGGTGTACATTTTTTTTTCATCAAATATAGTCATGTAGGGTATCAAATTAAAGGTCTCGGTTAGTACTTTTCGAAGTCGGTCTTAGTTTTGACATTTGTTGAAAAGGTGGGGAGTGCGAGGGGTTGAAATTGATCATGTTTTTAACGAACCCATTCTCAGAAACTATTTAACCGAAAAATCTGAAAAAAATCTGGAGGCTGCCACTATATGGTGCCTAGGCTCTGAAATCCCCTCCATACCGATACCTGTTCAAATAAAGTTAATACTAGTACATAACTATAATTTTTAGTTATTGACAGGAAAACCCCCTTAAGTTCACCCTAGAATCACAAAATTTTGCAGCAATGTAGGGTAGAGATAGAGCATGATTCTGCCAAATTTGGTGAAAATCGCACTATTACTAACAAAATTATACTAGGTCAAAACTGTCGCTCCTCAGCAAATTCAAGACTATGAATGTCAATATCACTTGAAAGTGGATATTTTCACATAATATATGCATAATTTACGTGCTACATGCTAATGGGACAAATGCACACCCAAATCTCTTTATAAAGGAAATACACAAAACCTTCGTACCTTTAGCGTCTAGCTTCCGGTTTCCCAACTTGTTTTATATATAGTCCCTGGAAATTTGGCCCCATGCAGAAATAATAGCGTTTTTTAATTCGTTTGCGTCTTCAAATTGCTTTGATTCAGCATAAACGATTCGGATCAGCTGTCCCCAACAATATTTAAGTTAGGAGACCTCGCTGGAAAATCGAGGACATCAGTGTGTTGCTGCTGAAAATACTGCTTAACGACCTTTACGCTATGAATCGCAGCATCATCTTGCTGGAAAATTGAACGGCTGATCCGAATCCACTTCGTAATCCAAGCAATTTCCGCTATGAACTTACCTTTGTCATGTAATGTTTGTATAATTTTTGATTCCGCCGTAGTCAGCTGCTTTCCTCTACCCATTATATAAACAAAATTTACCGAAAATCACCTTCAAATGTTAAACGCAAATTCTATTAATACCTCTTTCTTTACTGGTAAAATATTCACACTCGAATGACCAGAGAATCATTTTTCTTTGGTGTCTTATCTTTTTTACCTATCTGAATCCCCCAGTTAATTACTCAGGAGAATGTAATTCGGCGCCGTTATCTCGGATGTATACACACCTTCCTGGAATTGTTTTATTATTTTAAGATTTCGTGGAAAACATGGGGTGTCTTCTCATTTTTACCGGCACTGTAAAATTCCTTCTAGAACTACAAAACTTTATAGTGACATAGGACATAATAAAGAACATAACATTGTTATGTTTGACCTCGCCCCAACTCTATTGTAGTTAAAAAAGTTATAGTAGGTCGAAGATGTCTTTTCCAGGCAAATTTACAGCATTCTATCAAAAATGTCAAAAACACATTAAAATAAATAGACATTATATAGATAGGGTCATCGGTGTACTCGAGCCCAAGAAAATCTCGAATGAATTCCTGCGTGGACGTACGGGCCGGATATATGAATTAAAAGGCGAAAGCAGCAATAAGTAGGTCACAATTTAAGAAAAAGCGACGACTACATGGCTGGTTATACTTTGCAATGGAATCCTCTATCCCAGAATAACTGACGAAGGGGTCGCCCTAGAAACATGTGGCACAGAACAGTGGTGGAGAAGTGTAGGCTTCTCGGAAAGGCATCGGAAACCAGCTAGGATGCGTGGATATGGTGAACGCGCTATGCTCCATTTAGGTGATTAGTACGAGTATTTCTAAGGGCGAATACGATTTTTTTATATTGAAATGTAAGCATTCCCCTGGACAGCGAATATTAGCACCTTAGTGTTCTGATTATGTTGTTCGTATGTACGGTGAAGTCGGGCTTAATCTCTAATAAGAAAAATGAAAGGCGAAAGTATGTACATAGTTAGTTAGTTTAGTTTACTGGGGGGAGCCGCAGTTCTGAGCACTTAGGTCATTGTTAGGCCCATTGTATTATCCTCGTAAATTCCCGCCTAGGGCGTTCGCAGGCTTTAGCGAATCTGAGAACATTTTCCACAGGCAGATGTGCAGATTCTTCATTGAAGAAAACCTTGCCAAGGTGTCTTCGTCTGAGATCTGAGGATGCCGGGCAGCTGCATAAAAAGTGCAGTGCCGTCTCCTCCTCCTCCTCACATTGGCTGCACATAGCCGAAACCACTATCCCAATCTTTTCCATATGATAGTTTAGGTAGCAGTATCCCGTTAAAAGCCCTACTAGGGTTTTTATGTCCCACTTCTTAAGGGGCAACCAAAATGCCGCTCTAGTGGCCCTAGACTCTTTCACAAGGATTTTCCCTTGCCGGCAAGAGTCCAAATTTCTCCACTCGGTTACGTGAATCCTTGCAATTTCACTCTTCAGAGTAGACTTGACAGTAGATGGTCGGATTCCAAGAGCTAGTTCTGGCCCCACCATTGTGGATCCAGACCCTCGGCGAGCCAGTCTGTCAGCCTCCTTATTACCGGCGATGTTAGAATGCCCCGCCACCCACATCAGAAATGTTTCGTTCAGTCGGCCAAGTTTCAGCAGCAACTGATGACAACTCCACACCAACTGGCTTGATATTTCGTTGCCATTTAGTGCTGATAATACCGCCCGACTGTCGGAACAGATTCAAATGATACGACCCCTCCACTTTTGTCGCAGACATTCTTTTGCTGGAAATGAAATGGCAATTTTCTACCACCTCTAGCATTCTCGCAGACAAGGTACTGGACAGTTTCATATTGCAATTGTAGGACCATTAGCGAGTCTCCTCCCATCTGAGCTTCCTTAGTACTACCCCGTTTCTTTTTACATTTTTTTGACATTTTTGAAATGATCCAACCTTCCTTGCGGAAATTTATTATATTTTTTTGCACTTTCATCAAATTTTGTTCCGGGTGACATCTTGATATTGTGGTGTACCTATTGCTTATGAAGATTTTTATATTTTACCATAAAAATGGGCCACTAACTACACCGGACAATCTGAGCAAGCGATTTTATAAATGCCGCTCATCTCCTCTACTCTACTCATCTCAATGTCCTTTTTATGTGCTTGGACAGATTTGAGAAGGTGACACTTGATCGTTTTTGAGCGGTAGAGGGCTATATAGTGTAGTGAGATTACTACGTTCTAACCTTCGTGTGTGTCTCCTAATCATTGTGTCTATGGTGGCGCTGGTGTACCCGTTCTTTTTTGCCGTATCCATGATGTAGAGTTTTTCGCTGCGGTAGTCTTCCTCTATGGGAGGAATTGTTAGGAGTCGGTGGATCATAGTGCCATAAGCGGCCATTTTGTGCTGGTAGCTGTGGAACGAAGTGGGCGGGGTTGCACGCTGAGTGCTGATCGGTTTCCTGAAAATAGAAAAAGGAAATTGTCCGTTTTAACGTTTGATTAGTAAATCTAGGAAAACCAATTGGTTGTTAACTTCAATCTCATGAGTGAAGGTTATTTTAGGGTGTAGCGTGTTGGCTTTATCCAGCATATTTTGGATACTTGTGTCCGGGATCACTGTCAAAATGTCATCCACGTACCTCAACCATATATTTGGCAATGATCCATCCTGCTCCATTTTTTCCTCTAGTGATGCCATAAAGATTTCACTTAGGAGTGGGGAGAGAGAATTGCCCATCGCTACACCCGAGGTCGTTTTGAAGTATTTTACCCTGAATGTGAAATAATTTTCATTCATGCAGAGGGAAGCCAACCTCGCATATCCTCCATTCTGGTATCAAACCAAAACGTAGCAGCCACTCTTCAAATTTTATTATGGCCTCTTTTACAGGCGTACTGGGAAATAGAGCTTTGCCGTCAAATGACACTAGGCGTTCATTATCCGCCAAAGCCCCTACTGCACTCAATCTATTGATCAATTCTTTCGAATTTTTGACGGATTGGTTTCCGTTAATAGACCCCAATTTTTGGTATTCCTCGACCAACCATTTTGCAATGTTGTATGTAGGGGAATTAGAATCTGCAATAATCTCCCTCATCTCATTGCCTTATTTGTGTATTTTTGGTTGGCAATTTATTCTAGGTAAAGAGGGGTCATCCGCAGCCGGGTTGGGTTATTAACCACTAGAGAACATTCTTTGAGGGCCTTCTCTACTCGTTTTATGGATCCTGGTAGCGGGTCGTTCCTTAGTTCAAAGTAGTTTCCTCCAGTCCACTTTTCCATTACTAGGTTATCGTAATGTTGCTTATCCATAATTACGATCGCATTACCTTTGTCCGCTTTTAGGTAGTATACCGGCTTCTTCTTCAGTTCTCGTACGATCTTGGTTTCTCGCTGGTTGGCAGACTTCCGAATCCTGTTTTGGTGAGCGATGGCTTTTGACATTTCGTGCCGGATTTCCGGATTTTTTATCAACAGGTTGAGCTTCTTCCTTAGCAAAGTCCGTTTGCGTTCCTTTTCACATTCGTAACCCCGTTGAATTTTGAAGAAAGTAGATTCCGCATAGTTTTCTGTTGCTGCTAATTGCAAGTGTGCATTATATGCCTTCAGTGTGGTAGATGCTAATTTTGCATGCAGCTCTTTAACACTAGACCTAATTAAGGTTTCTTCGACTGATCTAGTAAGATTAGAGGGTAAACTTAAACCTGACTTAATACTAACCACATGGGACTTGGGCGTTCTTCAAGTATAGTTTGAGAAATTTTATGTGTTCACCAAGTGCAGCCATGCTTTTTTTGAATTTGAGCAAACTACTAAAAACTGCTTGAGGCTTGACGGCCATGTTTATCTGAGTGATGCCCCTTTATGAGAAGAGGATGGATAATGTATCCCCTTTCCAAAAGCCGTTGAAGAATTGTGGCGGTTATCTCCCGTTGGACCGTTATACATATACATATTCAATTTTGAAAATTACTTCAAATCCTATGTCCAATTAAATTTTTTCCCAATTCTGGCCGATTTCATCAGACGCGAAACCATTTACGAATGATGTCATCTTTCTTTTTTGTCGTTTCTTTATCAGTTTTAAATATTCACTCGGAATGTGTACGATGACGAATTTTATGTACTTTGAAACACAATCATTCGTTTCGTTAAATCATTTTAATTTAACAGAGTTTACCCATCTGTTTGAATCGAACACTTCATTAATTCTTCTATTCACAGGAATAAAAAAGAGAAAATAAGAGATCGCTATAATCATTTAAGAAATATTCGAATCGAAAAGATACTTTCTGATTTGTGAAATTTGGAAAAAGTTAATTGCATCGGCCGGGAATCGAACCCGGGCCGCCCGCGTGGCAGGCGAGCATTCTACCACTGAACCACCGATGCGCGTGAGAGCTCGTCTGTATTATACATAGACTATGGAATTCGAAATTTCATATAAAAAGAAAAATTATTTCCATCTGATAATGTTCTGACTCTATCGAAATAAATCCAAGTTGTGTTGAATATAACCATGGCCAGCTGGGCCACCAGAGAAATTTAAATTACTTTAACCCTCAGAATACCGGAAGTCTGCTCTAGTCAATATCGCCTGAGGGGTCAAAGTTTCTATAGCGCTAATTTAAAATAGATTTCAGTTTTTTATTCGCTTATTAATTTCGCGGGACCGGGTATCGTATCAGAAGCGATTATGCAAGTTGCCGCATCTCACTTGTGATTACTCTACTTTCCCTATCCAATTAAAGTTTTCTACCGTATATCCGACTTTTTTTCAGTTAATATACACAAATGTACAGTCCATCGAACAATAGCAGAAATTACATATATTTATATAGCACGCATTATTTATTTGCAAGGTAAAGGGCGAGACAGTGGGGCGGCATTCATAATCACAATTAATGGGGTGAACCACATTAGCAGGTTTTCTGAATCGAGTTTTTACTGCGTAGGGCGTTAACTTAGCTACCCTAGAATACGCTGCAAAAATTTCAAAGAGAAATTCGCATTTCTTTCGATTTTATGAGGGTAGAACCGAACGATTATCGGGTACAGGCTCAAGTTCGAGTGCCTTTATACGCTGTATAAATATCGTATAAACACTTGGCGTTAGTCCCTTATTATTATTATTATTATTCTGTTAAGGGAAAGTCGCACCGCGTCCTTGAAGAACTATTGTGCCCCTTTTACTGGTTATAGTGTACCTATTGATCATAGTATCTCAAGCAGGCCTGTAACCGTTAGGAACTTTAGTATGTTCCCCACTTCCAGATGTTTCAGCTTTGCATCTGGTATTAAGTGTTCTCCCAGATGTCTCGACCTACTTTGCACAAGTGCCGGACATTGTCCCAGGACGTGCATAGAGGTTTCGTCCTCCTCTTCACAAAACCTGCAGGCAGTGTCCGTAGATATCCCTAGCTTCCCTAGGTGATAGTTCTGCCGACAATGACCAGTGAGAATTCCCACTATGATTCGGAGGTTCTTTTTGGTGAGGTTTAAGCAATCCTTTGTACGCATGGGTTCGTATCCCCCAATAAGCACCCTGGACTGCTCCATCCCTGGTAGGCCCGCCCAATATAGTTCCCTCAACCGTTTCTCTTCGTTTCTTAGATTCATTGCCATGAAACCGTTTCCCATTCCACAGAAGGGTTCTGGCCCAGGTAAAGGCATCCCTGGTCCCTTCTTGGCAAGTTCATCCGCTGCCTTCCAACCCAGCATGGCCTGGAACCCAAAGTATGCAGACCTTGTTGGACGAGCCGAGTGTATTCAGTCTCTCAAGGCATTCCCATACCAGTTTAGAGTTCACCTGGTTGGACCTAAGTGCCTTGATCGCTGCTGGGCTATCGGTGAGAATAGCTATATTCTGCCCCCTGTAGTTCCTTTGCAGATTAAAGGAGGCACATTTGTCTATGGTGTATATTTCCGCCTGGAATATGCCAGTGTACCTGCCCATTGACTCAAAGTACATTTTCATTGGACCAATGACACCGGCACCCGCTCCTTCTGCTGTGAGAGATCCGTCAATGTACCAAGTAATCAGTTGCAGGTTTAAACCGTATGTCGCAGCCACGCTCTCCCAGTTTGCCTTGTTATTTCAACGTGTTTCAAACTTCTTATCGAAGTTGTCATGTTGTCCCTCGGTATTAGTAATTCGGAATACCGCCTAGAAAGGATATCAATCTTCCTTCGATTTAGGCAGCTCCCCGCCTTACTCATACTACCGGCCATCCTGAATATTGACCTCCTTGCCTGCATCTGTATGTGCAGATGGAGAGGGGTTAATCCCAGAAGGACCTCCAGGGATGCCGTTGGTCATGTCCTCATTGCCCCACTGATACACACGCAAGCCAGCCTTTGGAGCTTATGTAATTCCCTGGCTTGTGTGCTGAGTTGGGTTTTTTCTGCCCAGATTACCGCTCCATAGGTAATCATTGGCCTTACTATTGCAGTATATATCCAAAGTAGTATCTTCGGGCTGCAACCCCATTTTTTTCCTGCTATGGATCTGCAAGTCATCAGAGCCCTCGTGGCTTTCCGACATGTGTCTTCCAGAGTAATTTTTGGTCTAGCGTGATTCCCAAATATTTGACCTCTGTTTCTCGTTTCACCTCCATATCATGTAATGTTATGGCTTTCAGGTGATCCAGCTAACGCCTCCTAGTGAATGGTACTATGGTGGTTTTGGTTGGGTTGATCCGCAGTCCCACTTTCCTGCACCAGGCACTAGTAACCCTTAATCCAGTTTGCATTCTATCACATAGGGTATCTTCATATTTGCCCCTACAGATTAAAACAATATCGTCCGCGTAGCCCTGGACTTGTATTCCAGTATTAGTTAACACGTCCAGGAGTTCATCCACTACCATACTCCGCATCAGCGGCGATAGTACTGCACCCTGTGAACAGCCTTGAGTGGTGTTCATGATAATAGAATTTGTACCTGTTTGTACCTCTATTTGTCTGCTTTCTAGCATTTTGCCCATCCAGAGTGCCAGGGTGTTTCCCACTCCTTTGCGGCTCAGGGCATCCTGTATCTCTGTGTGCGATATGTTGTCGAATGGTCCTTCGATATCCAAAAACGCGCACAGTGCAATTTCTTTTGTTTCTATGGCATCCCGTAGTACCTCTGTCAGCTGATACAGAGCAGTTTCAGTTGACCGTCCTGCCCGGTAAGCGTGTTGACAGTGATGTAGGGGATTACGTTTTCGAACGTTAGTTCTAATATGTCTCTATGTCTATGACCTTCTCCACCGTTTTGAGTACGAACGATGTTAGGCAGATTGGTCTGAAAGATTTAGGGTGAAAAGGATCCTTTTTACCCGCTTTCGGAATAAAGACCACTTTTCCCCGACTCCATGCCTTTGGTATGTAACCCAGTGCTATGCTCCCCCTTATCACCCTCAGAAGAGACTCTAAGATAATTCCTAGGCCTCTCTGGATAAGTGCTGGGAAAATGCCGTCTACTCCGGGAGATTTCATTGGTTTAAAAGTTCCCACTGCCCATCTTAGTCTAGCTTCTGAGCATACCTCTTTTGCTAGTTTCCAGCTCTCTTTCCTTCCCCTTTTATTCGTTGTTGGGTTGTCAGGTAGATTGTTGTCGCCTGCCACCGAGAAATGAGTTCTGAGAAGCAGGTGTATTGTTTTGCCCGGTTAAAGAGTTTTCGCGCCTCTGTTCTCATTCTGGCTAGGTTCTTGTTCCAACATGGTACATCCCTTGTTGGCTTGACTGTCTTGGCCGGACAGCTGGCCTCATATGCGTCAATGACGATTGTGTTGAGGTTTTCTACCACCGTTTCTAATTCCAGTTCGGTCCTGATGTCACCGCCCCCTTCAAGGTGGGCAATGTTGTTTCTCAAGTGCGTTGTGTAGGATTCCCAATCCGTTCTCTTGGGATTCCTTATTATTCTTTTTATTTCGGAGTTACCCTCAATGTCGAATCTGATTATCCTGTGATCAGACATTGAGGGTTCATCCGACACCCTCCAATTCCTGACCATCCCGTTCATAAGGGTATTTCCTAGAGTTATATCTAGTACCTCCTGTCTGTTGTTGGTCACAAATGTTGGAGTGTTCCCTACGTTGTATATTTTGTATATTAGTCCCTTGTATTTGTTGTAATTGTGTTTTGTTTGTAATTAAGAGTGAGATGAGAGTGGCTTGATATCCGAAAAGTGCCTTTTGAAACGCGTTTTTCTCAAAATGACTGCTCCACATTTGCGGGTATTCCAACTCGAAGAGCGATCATTATGAAATTTGTTTGTGCCAATCAATGTTTAGCTGGAATGATCATGTTTTACCTGGCCGTGATCAAGCTATCTTGCATTTTGGATTTTCATGAAAAGTTGATTTCCATCTCCTGCGAAAATTTGAATCAAAAAATTTGTCCTTTTGTTTGATAATCCATATCTTTCTTTTACAGATTGACTACGCAGCTAAAGTGTTAAAAAATAAAAAAAATAATTTATATTTTTACTTAGAATTACATGAGGAATCACCTGGCATTTGTTTTGTCCGGTTATTTTGAATCACTCTGTTTATTTGGATAGTTTAGTTTACGGTCTTGAATAAAGTTCTTTAACACGCTTTAAGCCCCAGATCCAATTGCGGTTATTTACAAATATTCTAAATATAAAATCGCAACCAGATTATCATTTTGTCTCCTTCCTTCTCGGTCTCTGCCCCTTTATCAAACCACGAACACAGTAACAGATTGAAGAAAGCTCTCTGGCGTGCTAGTCTACGCCATCACCCCATCTGGAGCAGGGTCTGCCTCGTCTCCTTTTTCTACCATAGTTATTGCCCTTATAGACCTTCCAGTCTGGGTCATCCACATTCATACGGGCTAAGTGACCCGCCCACCGCAACATATTGAGCCGGATTCTGTCCACAACCAGCTACAGAATCGTCAATTCTCTTGTAAGGAGCCAATTCTTCAGAGGATTCTCCTTTCGAACGCGGCCAGAAGTTCGAAATTTTTCTTGGTAAGAACCTAAGCCCCGAGAAGTACATAAGGACTGGCAAGTACAGTAAGGACTTTGACTTTATGATGAGACGTTTTGAGCGGAACAGTTCTTGTAAGGTGAAATAGACTGTGCTGGCTGCCAACAATCGTGGGCGGATTTCATCGACATAGCTGTTATCGGTTGTGATTTTCGACCCTAGATAGGAGAAATTATCAACGGTCTCATCTTTATTGTTTTTATTTGGCCAGTGCTATTTGGTGTTGCTGCCTCTTTAGTTTTTGGTGTTGACGTTGCCACCATATATTTCGTCTTACCTTTATTAACGTGCATCCCAAGATATCAGGCCATCGTCATCACTAGTTGGGTGGACTTAAAGCGAACAAGAACTTGTTTGCACTGATGAAGGGAACAAGTGGGTTCCCGAAATATCGGTGTTTGCAAGAATAAAATACCTACACCAACGGAAAAGAAACAACAAGTTTTCATTACTTCTATTAACTTGTATAGGAACATTTTTTTTGGTACTCTACATGTCCGTTCTGATAATTCTTTCAAAATTTTATTACATTTTTTCGCTTTGATAAGTCTCTTTATATTTGAATTTCCTTTGAAATTTGAGGTGTACCTTCAGCCTTCTCTTTTGGAACTGAAAGTTCGCATCCGTTGCTGCCTAATAACAGGAAGTATTGAAAAAACCGCAAGCTGCCATTATCCAAACTTCTAGCTTTCTAGTCACTAATTTAATTCAAATAATGTTAGATATGATACCCTATTGCAGCTTTTCGCTGAGTAATTATTCATATTTCGACTAAATCATAATTATGTTAATCTATTCAATTTGGAATATTTTCCAAAGTAAAATAAAATTGGAAGGTGAAAACTGAATAATTGATTCCCATGGGACAAACACACATATGTATGTGTCCATAGTATGGATACTTGAGTTGCGCGTCCCTTTGCCTACAGATAGAAAATCGTGCATGTTCATTATTAATCTTTAAGCAAACGAATGTATAAGAAAGCCTCAATCACACTTCACGTACTCGTGGCCGATTCAATAAAATGGCTCGACATGAACCTGAAACACATTGTGCTTTCCAAACCTGTCCTTGTTGGTAAATAAAACATTTCTTCCTTTCTTTCTGCTACGATAAATTTCTTTTGTTGCTCTTGGGGTGATTTTAATGTCAACGGCTTCAGGTGGGTACGAGAAAGCGTTTTAATGATTCTTGTCGTTGAATGTCGTTTCTACCATTGCTTCCATAGATATTGACAAAATAATTAAAGCTTTTCCTTAGCAGGCCAGGCCAGTACCAGGTAGCCTGGAGCATGGATCTACCTTTAGACTAGACGATGAATGCTTGGGAAACATCATCTGAAATATTTAAAAGCTAGTCATGTCGTCGAGCCAGATGCTAGGCATAAGGAGAATGCACAGTAATTACATACGAATTTAATGTAAAATGATATGGTGCCTTAAGAAGTGTTTATCCGAGGAAATAACAGATTTATGCTTTCTCTCTTCCGCAACAGTGAAAATGTGATGCGTGTCTCGGTTTTCTTGCTTGTGGAGAAACTGAAAGCACTAGTTAGTTTATAAAAGACAGATGCATTTGTTCTTAGAAACCAAACACATTTTCCCATATACTGATCCTCCTCCGTTGGAAGGAGATCCAGGCCCGGGGTATCCCATCCGATATCGCACAGTCATCAAAATTTTCTACTCCCAGGGCCATGATAATTATTCTCTGCCGACGAGCCTGACTTTTTTAGTTTTTGTCGTTTAGTATTTCCTGTTCACTTCTTAGTGATGCCCTATACATCCTCACAATCGACTGTGCTTTAGTTTCATTATCATTGCATTTAACGCTGTGCAAGTGATAAGAGTGATAAGCTTACTGCAGACTGCTGGCTCCTACCATGCAGTTCCTCCTTCCACTCCCTCCACGGACCTGCTCTATAGCATTGCATCGCCGGGGCTGAAGCAGTTCGTACCTACGGCTCGTTGTGGTTCTCTCCCTTTCCTGTTTTCTTCGCAATTCTTCCTGCCTAAACTGTTCATGAACAGTTGTTAGCGCCTTTTCAACTTGGTTCCGTTGAGCCATCGTGAACTCCACAATATTATCGGATGTTAACCGCCTGGCTGCAACAGCCTCCTCCAATCGGTACGCAGTATGCCTCTACTAGGTTACTACATCTTGGGCAGCATGATGACTTATAGTGACCAAATCGATGTAGGTAAGCACGAAAATCTTCATGCCCACTTAATAACTGTTAACTTGTAGTACACTTCCTCCTGGCTTCGTCCGTTCCATCTTCGATTCGTCCGTTCCATCTTCGAATGTCCGGAATGATACGGTATGTCCAAAGACCAATTTGTGACTTATCCCATTTTCTGTCATTCTGCGATAGATACCCGTCATGCCAGCTCCCATCGAAATACGCTAGATTCTAAAAATGAATACGTGTTGTCGTAGAGATGTCGACCTCATACGCCAAGAGATCTATACATATGCTGGTTCTTCTGATGTCCGTAATGCACCTAGCCGATGCGGCATTTTTCTGCAGTTTAGTTTATTTTCCAGAACGGTTGCGCGGTCGGATTTGTCTTATCCCACCAGTGTTCGGTATTATCCCCGAGATCGTTACAGTGATGGCGAATGTTTTAGTCACTGCACACTCAATATGTTTTTTGAAGTTAAGCTTTCTGTTAGTCATTACTCCTAACTATTTAAGCACTGATTTGAGTAAATTAATTGTTCGCAATAATTTCATTTTTAAGGTTTTGTGTAAACACAAAGGCTATGAATGCCAATATCACTTGAAAGTGGAAATTTTCACATAATATATGCATATTTTACGTGTTACATGCTAATGGGACAAATGCCCACTCAAATTTCTTTATAAAAGAAATACACAAAACCTTTCATACCTGAAGCGTCTAGCTTCCGGTTTCCCGACTTGTTAAAATTGTCTTCTTTCTTCTCTTTCTGTTAGAATCATTTCTGTTTTATATTCAGCAGGTGACAGGCCGAAATTGTTCAATCAGAAATGGTTCCTATATCGCTTCATTTAGGTAGATCACGATTTCATCTAGGCGTTTTGGAATTATTGTTATCCGAATTTAATTCACGAAGTCAATAGTTGTTCCGGTGTTAGGAAGGCTTATATCGTCAACACTGCCACTTCCCTTTCCATTGCTCGGGGAATTCTTGTTTTATAAGGCAAGTACTACCTGGGTTCTGTCTTGGTTGCCACTTTCGGAGAGATTGCTCGAGATTCCAGTTGGCCCTGGGGTCTTCTTTCCAACGAATTTCCTCTTCTATCACTACCGGAACTTCTTCGGAGTCTACCTGGTTGTTCAATAAATTTTGTGATTCGATAAAAAAAAAACAATCTTATGGTTTGAAATACACTTTATTGTTCGGTGTAGTCTCCGTGAATTCCAATTTATGAATTTCATCCCTGAAGTGAGAATCTGAAAGGGCTGAGAAATACGCTCATCATTTGATGAAAAACGCTTTCCACGCATAATTTTTTTAAGACTAAAAACAGATGGAAGTCACTAGGAGTGAACACGGTGGATGCTCCAACAATTCGAACTTGAATTCACGGATTTTAGCCATCGTCAAAATGTTCTTGTGAATTTTTTTCTTCTACAAACCTGGTCTTTTTTCACGATTTTTTTTCCTTAAGGTGGTCTGAAAGATTACATTAATATTTAGAATTTGTTGTTTTACCAGTTTGCAAGTAATCCACAAACAAAACTCCTTTCACATCCCCACGAACTCGTTTCGAAGCCGAAAACCCAGGTTCACTCCACTCTTTTTCTCTTGTCTTGATTCAGGATCATGACCCACAAAATGCACTTTATCCACTCGAAAATGCTCTAAATGTTGCTGAGAAAGTCGCATTCTTTGTCTTTGTTCCATTGGGCACATCGCTTTTTGAATCCCAATACTTCAGTCAAAATATTGCTTTCACTGCCCAATGAGATGCCTATGGATACTACTAAATTTCTTTCAGTCACTCGACGATTTTCCAATATGATATCCTGCATTTTTTGTACCATTTTCTAGTGCTGTTGCTATTCGTGCTTGAAGTGGAGCGTCTTCAAAGCCTGTACAACTACGTCTAAATTTTGCAACCATCTTTATAGTGTACTAAAAAAAGCCCTTATGCACTTTCAACATTCGTTCACAAATTTCCTTCGCTTTTAATCCTTCCAAAAATAGAAATTCAATCACTTCGCAATATTTGATTTTTTTCATTGTAAAAAATACTGTGACACGTCGATACCAAATGGGTTGTAAATAGAGAAGACAGATTGAGAGACGAACGGCAAAACTTATTGAACAACCTAGTACATGTACTACAGAAAAGGTCTTCTGGGAAAAGAGTGTTCACAATATTCTGCAATAATTTAAGACAAGGAGTGGATGGGGAGCGTTTGTCTTTTAATGATGACACCACCGACCTATATACACCACCACGTGGATCAGAGTAGGCTTTGGTGCACAGGCTTGCACTTTTGTATTGCACGTGTAGCTCTACGTATTCACGTCGGCTTCTTCTACGCTCGGAACGTCTCCTCGATTTTTGAATTCCACTAAAAGTTTGGATTTCGTTTTCAAAAAACTCTCCGTCGAAGCATAAAGACATGGTATGCCTGCTATAATCTTTCCACGACCTACGAAACTTTTTCTTATCCATTTTCCGACAACAATGTGTCCTCTAGAAATACTTCCTTAAACCTGTCTGCGTCAAGTTTATTGGTTGCTCAGATCATCGTTGTTTTGTTTGGTGGCTTCATATTATTCCTATACAAGGTTTTTAAGATGGTGTGTACTCCTCGCTGACGAGGATGATGTCCATTACTGATTGTAATTCTCCCCTAAAAATGTGTTGACTCCTCCAAAGTTCATGCGCGAGAATATCTCCAGCGCTATTCGTTCATTTGCATTGATTTGCGGTTATTACTTTGAGGGACGCACCTTCTGTAGATTGACTTGATCGACGTCCGCAGCCCCATATCGCCCCCTTACTGTTTTTGTCTGCTATCCCGGCTCCGCGGTGTTCGGACAGCTGCGTAGTTAGAGCGCAAGGCTGTCGTACGGAATGTTGCGGTTCGAATTTCACTGGTGGCAGTGAGATTTGTATCGTGATTTGACGTCGGATACCAGTCGACTCAGCTGTGAATGAGTACCTTAGTAAAATCAGGGTAATAATCTCGGACGAGCGCAATGCTGATCACATTGCCTCCTACAGTGTACTGTAGTGCACCGTTATGGTCTTGAATGAAGTGCTCTAATACACTTCAAGGCTCTGATCCAATATGGACTCCGCGATGCAATCTCACCCACGGATTGTAGCCCTAGTTTAGATGGCAAACTTCACAGATCTCGGACTTCGTGGTGACTTCATCCAGGTCTTTGAACTTGATCACCAGCGAATAGTTACTTTGACCGCCGCAGCATCACCTAGTGGCACTTCGATTTTGTTTAAGCTCCAGCAGTAGGTCGCATTCCTGTGTTCGCCTTTTACGTGTGACAGATCAGCCATGGTGGTATCTACTTTTATTTTACGCAAAATCTCCGCGTAGGTAACCTCGCTGATTTTTATTATGATAATCGTGTCCTATCTGGCTTTTTACAACCGTTTCTTGCTTTCTACTCTAGTTCAAACAGCAAGTTACCTTTCTAGGTTGCGCCGGGATCAGTTTGTCCTTTCGTTTTACCGTTCATCGAGGAGATTGTATTTCTTTATTGGGATCTCTTTGTCGGTTATTGGACATTTCTGAGGTGTCCTCATCAGATTCAAAAACTACTTTGTCAAAGGCCCTATTGCAAAGAGATGTCTTCAGCCGTTCATCCAGGAGATTGTATTTCTTTATTGGGATATCTTTGTCGCTTATTTTGCATTTCTGAGGTGTTCTCATCAGATTCAAAGACTACTTTGTCAAAGACCCTATTGCAAAGAGATGTCTTCAGTATTGTTTATGTTGCTACTGCAACCATCACTTTCTGCAGTCAAGTCGCGTCTTTTCCAGCTTTGAATGATGTTGCCCTAACTGCCTGAATATCAATCTTTCTGTCAATCACATACGTTTTATTATATTTTTATATTCTCAGTGAATGATAAATCGATTTCCTTCTCAGCATGATCCCTCTTTACATTTCATAAGAAATAATCGACTTCCTTGAAATTGTAATCGGTTAATGTCACATTTGGTTTTATCAGCCTTTTCTAGTTTAATGACCTTGTTGTTTTTTATTTATTTCTGGGCCTATTTCCTTCACTAGTATGCTCAAAAGCATTACAATTTTTATATACCACCGCATAAGTCACTTTCAGCATGATTTATACAGTATCATAACTTTTACATCTTCAATCCATCGCCTTATTTTCTCATTGCCTACTTAAATAATTTTTTAGCTAATATTGTAGGTGCACTTGGGCACTAGACTCTGGTCAATTATTCAAGGCATACTCCCCTTTATTTAATTACTCTCTTGACCTTGTCTTCTCCTGGGACAGAAACTGTATCAAAAATGTGCAAAATAACATGATATACTACCCTGTGATAATTGTCTCAGGAGTCTAGCTTCATGTCTAGTTATAACCATTTGTTAATTGTTTCGTGTAAGACAGGCCTAAAAAGTTGTGGAAAAAACGCAGTGTTCATCGCCAGTCTTCACGTCCTCCCTAATTTTTTTCACCAATTCATCATTCAAAATGAAAGGTTTTTCACAGCCCTGATAGGCATGAGCATTGTTTCTGACTTGATTTAACTCACAACACCACATGAACAGTTTCATTCGATTCATAATACCTTCGCCATGAATATAATGGATTTGACCCTTGGAAAAATTGCAACCTTCAGTGGGAAGGAACCCGCACCTCGCATTTGGCGAAATTTCTTTCGACATATTTCACACGAGTTTTCAAGTTAGCAAGGTGTGTTGGCTTTGCTTCCGGCTTCTCCCACTTCTCACCGCTATTCAGTGTTGCCAATTTTGAAAAAAACCTTGCTGAGAGTATGAAAGTGCAACCAGCACTATTACTTTCTGGACGTGTCTCGTAGCTTTTTCACCCTAAAATCTTCTCTAGTTTTCGCAAATAATATCTTTTAAGTGAGACCCAAGTTTTCTTTTAATTATTTCGGGCAACGCTTTGTGACATATCTAAAATAATAATCAGAGTATCTCACCTTTTTTATAAATAGTACAAACCACATTTTACGCCAATGATAGGGATATGAAACGATTTGATTGGGAAACTGCCGTTGTCATCGATGATTGACAAATGCAGTCACTCGGCAATTTCGACATTATTGTTCAGTTAGGATTGGAATTTGTTTAAAGTCCTCTTGTTATCGCATCACCTCCAATAATTATTACTAAAATGACAATTGAATTAAAGACGTGAATTACGGCGAACGTTTCTATCCATTCTGTGCAGTAAAATCCGTGTGCGGAAACCCCACGCTAATGTAGAGAAAGTTCCTCGAGAGCATAGGCGCGAGGACACTAAAATGCGTCTCACTCCACCTACGCATCTTAGCAACTATTTAACTGCCTTTGAACCAAAATTCATTGACCTCCCAAATGCCTACATGCATGCATACCTGATAGAGTACTTATTTACCATCTTCAATTTCGTCATTATCCAATGAACGTAATTGTTTAGTAACCATTTGGGGAATAAATTGTGGCCAGTAATTCAGGTCAGGCTGCCTCACTCATTCTAGTTTACGAAAAATTTATAGTCACAGAACCAAACGGGGGTTTGAACTTTTCAGCCGAGACGGGATCAAATTTTCCACTAATAGCAGGTTACTTTAATATCCTTCTTTCTGTTTACTGAAAAAGCAACTCAGTCTCCACGTCACAAACCCATTAATACTAATGAATTTTCCTTTTTTCCAGGTATGTTCCAACAAGACTATGGGGTTTCAGTGGCCACGTACAAACCGTAATACACAGTATAGTTGGACGCGTGAAGTGTCCTTGGCCTCTAGGCGAACGTGTGTATCTGTCACTAGTTGATGGTTCAACATTAACCTACGATTTATATCAACCATTAAATGAACATGAAGGTATGTATAAAAATAAACATTTACAACGAGGAATAGAAACGGGTGGGGATGTTCCTCAAAAATTAAAAATTGTTGCTATGAACATTGTTTTCACTT
Source organism: Hermetia illucens (assembly GCF_905115235.1). Lineage (NCBI taxonomy): Eukaryota > Metazoa > Arthropoda > Insecta > Diptera > Stratiomyidae > Hermetia > Hermetia illucens. The sequence goes on along the minus strand of NC_051849.1, from coordinate 138,204,868 downwards.
TTTGCCTTTTGTGTGGCTTTTACGCAAAAATGCCGCGTCCGTAATCTGTTCGCAGTATAAAACAAGTCCACCGCAGCCAACATATATCAATTGTACGCTTTTTCAGAAAAGTCAAAACGGACATCACATCAGTTAATGCCTTGGTTTTTTTTTTTCTTCATTTCTGATCCCTGTTTAAAAATACGTTTTTCTGCTTGTCTCTAACGAATTTCATATCAATATATTTAACAAACGCGGAGAAAATCCTCAAGCGAATATGGCGGTATCAACTATAAACTCTTAAAAAATATTCATGTATTTTACCTCTCACAGAAATTTCTAAAAGTCAAGTTGCTGTTTATGATTAACGGTGTCCATTTTTGCTTTTCATCCCAACTATCTATATCATACAGTTCAATGATAACTTACTTTCACAGAAATACCACAGGAAATGAGTCTTAATAATTCAATTTTAGATTGTAAAATGAAAGCATAATCGCGAAATACTTTCTATCCTGATTGCTAATGTGAGCAATGCAGCTTGACAGATAATCATTTTGAATTTGTAAAGTCTGCGCACCTGTTTCTGCCGGTTGTTATATAAAGAAGAGAAAATCAATTCTTTTTCTTAATATTAAGTTGCTTTGCCTATTATCGACTAGCTTCCCTCATGTTTTAGGATTCGGTACTTTTCCTGTACTGTCTCGTACTTCGTATGAAAGTAGGTGAAAATTGATACCTGAGATGTATTACTTTTTAAGGTTTTGTGTAAAACAAAACCTTATTAAAATCGATTCAATGTCTGTCCGTCTGTCTGTCACACGCACTATTCTCCAAAACGGCTAAACCGATCCGAACGAAATATGGTGGACAGATGGGAACTATAAAATCCCACGCATACAGTCAGTGGCATAAATTTAGGTGGAGTTTAAAGGGGGGCTCCCCATACATGCAAAGGAGGGATTCAACAATTTTTTTCACCGGATATAGTTGTGTAGGGTATCAAATGAAAGGTCTCTATTTGTACTTTCCGAAACTGATATTAGTTTTGGCATAAATTGCAAAGTGCGTGAGTAATGAGTCAAAATGTACGCACTTAAAGTGAGACAGGACTCATATTCGGAAACTACTCAACCTAAAAATCCGGAAAAAATCAGGGTGGTGCGCCTAGATGAAATCTAGGCCTCAAAATATATCCCATCCCGGTATCTGCTCAAATAAACTTACTAATAGTATATTACTACTTTTTAGAAATTTACTGAAAAATCCCCCTTAAATTCATCCTAGGACTTTGGAATTTTGTACCAGCATAGAGGACAATATTCTGTGTATACTTGCAAAATTTCGTAGAAATCTGGCAATTAACGCCAAAGTTATAGCAGTTCAAACTTAGTAATTTCGCGCGATTTTACCGCTTCCAAAGCCATGCAAATCAGATGCTGACGTCATAATTACCCGGAATAATTGACATTCGCGTGAAATATTAAAGTCGCATTTAGAATCGACTTATCTGCAGCACTTTTTAAGATTTTGTGTAAAACACTTATGTGAAATCTAATCTTCGAGAGATGTCCTATTCCGGTATCTGCTCAAAAAATTTACTAATAGTATATTATCAACTTTTAGAAATTGACTAAAAAACTCCCCTTAAGTTCATCCTAAGTGTACTAAATTTGACAGCCTCGTGTATACACATGCCAAGTTTCATGAAAATCCAACTATTAGTGGGAAAGTTATAGCAGTTCAAACTTATCAATTTCGTGCTAATTAACAGCATCCTAAGCCATACAAATAAGATGCTAACGTCATAATTAACGAGAATAATTGAAATTCGAGTGAAATATTAAAATTCCATTTAAGAAGAATCTAATTCTCCCTAGCCCTTTTTTATATTTGATGTTGGTTAAATTGTTGGCATTTGCTAATAATATTAAACTCAGAGTGTGAAGCGTATGAGGTTGACGAAATAGTCAATACAGGGCTTTCCATCAAATGATTGATCGGTTTCGTCATTTTATTTTATCAAATGCCTGATCAGGATGTAATCGCGAGACCTTCAAATCCCCATCCAGTGTATCATGCGACCACTGTTTTGGCCGGCCTTTTGGTTGCTTACCATTGACTTCGATGTTCTGACCAATACTGGTTACTGAATTCTCGTTAGCGTGAATTACGTGACCACACCATCGAAAACGCCTCTCTTGCAGTTTTTCCACGATCGTTGCAAACCCATATCGACCGCGGATATTCTCATTTCAGACGTAATCAAAACGTGTCACGCCACCAGTGCAATGCAACATCTTCGTCCCCATTACCGCAAGACGCCGTTCATTGTCCTTTATAGTCGGCCAACAATGAGGACTATAGAGAGCGGCAGACGGACGACATTGCAGTAAATGTTAGATTTGGGACGTGCGCTGATACGTCGATCACAAAGAACACCAGTTGCGGAATGTGACTTCATCCAGGTGGCGTTAATGCTTGTAACATTCCATTACGTAGTTCTCCATTGGCTGGTAGCATTGACTCGAGATATTTAAATCGCTCAGTTCTTTCAATGGCAGTAATCTGCCCCTCCAGATATTTAAATCGCTGAGTTCTGGCAATGGTGGTAACCTGCCCAGAACTGAGCGATTTAAATATCTCGGGTCAATGCTATAAGCCAATGGAGAACTACGTTATGCTCCTCACATAGGGAAACACAAAACCTTTTATACCTGAAGCGTCAAGCTTCCGGTTTCCCGACTTGTTGTTTTTTGGATGTCTACAAAACATGGTTGCACTAGATTTAAATATAGTGTGCCAACCAAGCCTACGCATCATGGTGACCAACTCCCGATAGTATGCTTCAGATCCCTCGAGGATGCTTCTTCTATGATGTTACACCATACAAGTAGTGCTTGTACGACCAAGCTGTTGGCTTTTGTGAGATAGTAAATAACACTGTATAGAATTGTCCTTTTCAAGGTCTTGTGGAATACAAAATCTTATTCAAATCGGTTCACTGTGTGTCAGTCACTCAGGAATGGCTACACCGATCGGTTTCGGTATTTTGTTCAATTAATGCCTGCTCTGTACTGTATCTTAGCCTCGAAATACCCTCCACACAAATATCTGGTTAAATAAAGTTTGTATGTAATAGTATAAATTCATCCTGTAGTCATGCGATATTAAAGGCCATAATATCGTACATAATCCTGGAAACTATAAATCTTACTATTATTAACAAAGTTATGATAGGTCAAAGTTGCCTCTTCAGGCGGAATTACTGCAATTTAATGTGAAGTGAATAGCGATGGAGTCATCCTGTCATAAGAACTCCGCAAAACCTTTCATATCTGAAGCGCTGAGCTCCCGATTGCCGACTTGTTGAATATGTATCCTTCCCTCTTCTAGTGTCACCTTCTAATCAACGCATCCACAAAAGGACTGGTTATATTATCGACAAATCAACACTATGGATACCCAAATTGATCAGCATGTTCAACATTCTGCAAATTAATGTAAATAAGTAGGGTGTAATGAAATGGCAAATTGGGATCTTAAGTTTATTAATATTAGTTTTTAGTTTGATCCTCCTTCCCGTTAGGATTATTTTAATCGTTCTCTTGGCAATAGCAAGCATTGCGTATATATCCCTCCAATTACTACACTTAAGATGAGTACTCTTCTTCGGCATTCTTTTAATTACCCCTTTCTGCTGCTCACCGGAAAACCCCTCCAAGTTTTTAAAATAAGTGAAAATAGCAACTCTTCACAAACTGCAAAGACTGCAGAAAACAATTTTGCCGGAAGACTCTAAGACCCGCTGACTTTACTGCTTGGTTGCAATGATGACTAAAACTATCTCATCTGTTTGGAAAAGTAGCTTGCATTCGTAGGTCATTAGGACGGCGATGATTCCTGAAAGTAATACAATTGAAGAACGCTATGCTCTCGTCTTTCGCCATCTCTTAAGTTGCTCTTAATTGTATTATAGATAAGAGAACGTCGCTCATCGGATCATCGAATGTTTTGCCACCACATACAAGCTCTCTCGTGATGCGATATACTCTACTGAAACTATTCTTATTTACCAACTACAACTTCCCTGACGTTTTATCAAATCACACGTCACATCGCACTTTATATCCTTTGTAAAGATATCCGAATTCGAGAACGTCCCCCTCGCACTGCCAACTGTGATCATTAGAGCCTTAAGTCCACTATATTCGTCAATTGGTTTCCATACAGTTTTACAGTCAACTAGGTTTTATGGAATTATATTTGCGTTAAATATAAAAACACTCTTGATGTGGTCGTTCACGCAACAAAATACTTTTTCCACCGCTGAACGACAGATACAAGTTCGTGTTGAACTTGCAGGCCAAAACTCCTGCCCCTACAACTATATATGGATACGACACACGAGTGAAGTTCGGCGATCATCGCATGTTGGATGGAAATCTACCGCTAAATCCAATATGGTCGCACCACAACTAATATATTAAGTACAAAGTGTTATATTAAACAACCTGCAAACGAACTATTAGAGAACAAATATCAATGTTTTTCATATTTTTACAATTTACAAGACATATGTACATATTACAGCCATAGATATTATCCTCACCCTAAAAAACAAACTGCCTATTTCCGAATACTGTACATATATAAATTGATCATATTCATATTTCCGATTTACTTCGTACACAAAGGCATACATATGTACATATATAGTACGTGTATTAAAATGTAAATTTGTAAAATGTGGAAATATACTATCATTAGCTTTATTTGTGCAGATATCAGAACCAGATGTATTTTGAGGCCTAGATTTCGTAGAGATGCATCACTGTGATTTTTTCAGATTTTTCGGTTAGATAGGTTCTGAGAACAAGACCTGTCACGCTTTTTGTAGGTCATATTTTGAGTCCTCGTTCCCCTATGTTTCACCCAATATCAAATATGGAACCAGTTTCGAATAGTACTAATTCAGTCCTTTCATTTGATACCCCACGTAGCCACATTCTGTGAAAAAAAATGTTGCATCGTCCATTCACATGTATGGGGAGCCACCCCCCCTTAAACTTAACACAAAATGGCGTCATTTGCTGCATGTAAAGGGAACAGCAGATCACATACTCTCACCAATTTTCGTGACAATCGGTCTAGCCACGACTGAAGAAAATTTATCTTGAACATATCGAAACCTTTACACTATGTATTAATGCAGTCAGTGCAGACTAAACTGACCTCAAGACAGGATCTGTGCTCTAACAATGTGCCACCACTGACGAGGCGGTGAGAGTTATAGAAATTCACGAATCTCTCAATATTATCGCTGTGATCTCATATCCAAGCAAGACATGCGTACAATTCAAATGTTACTCACTCTGGACTGGAATCTCACAGTCGGTTTCCTGTCCGAAACCGGCTCCCAAGTAATGAGAATGTGTCTTCGTCTTGTCCTTGCCGTAAGCATTAATCCAGATCTTCATCCATGGTTACTTCCGTCAGCGTTACCAATACCTCGGACACAATATCGTAGAATGAAGAAAAGTGTTTTACAGATTCGCACCATCTAACCATTGTGTCCAACTTAAAATGTTGGATCTCTCGCTCAAGTTGAAGAAAGCAAGCGTTCTGAGGGCCTTTGATACCGTTCTCGATGAGAGTACGCAAATTATAATAAGTCGGGAAACCGGAAGCTAGACGCTTCAGGTATGAAAGGTTTTGTGCATTTCTTTTATAAAGACACTAGCTGACCCTGCGAACTTTGCTCGGCCTTAGAGACAACAACTAAGCAGATTTTTGATTTTATTAAATTAATTTTTTTATTTATCTAGTATTTCAATGATTTTTTAAAAGGTTGCACTCTTCAGTTAAGCACCTTGTGATATACGACATTTTTTGTTTTATAATCAGGCGCAAGAACAAACAACGCAGATGGTCTTCTGATCCATGAACATGCCGCATATAATTGACCATGTGAAAAACATTGATTTTCCAGATTCAGACCACAAACTTTCAAGGATTTACCTTGTGATTTGTTAATGGTCATGGCGACTGCAAGATGGATCAGAAATTGAAGTCTTTTAAATTAAACGGCATATCGGTTGGGATCATCGGGATCCTTGGAATGAGAACTTCCTCACCTTCGAATTTTTCTTTGAGTATCGTCGCGTAAATCACAATGTTCATCAATTTACTTACCGCCAAACGCGTACCATTGCTAAGTTTTGGTGGGGGTGGTGGGTTTCGAAGCATGATTACTACGGAGCCAACCTTTAGGCGTAAATTGTGCGGTGGCAAGCCAGGCACATCCAAGGAGTTTAAAAATTCAATTGGAGTTGGTGGCTTCATCTTTATTTGTTACACGGTCAATGGATTTGAATGAATGCATTATTCCAATCATATCGTTCTGAAATATGTAGTTAAGGTCATCTACATCTTTATTCTTAGCCACTAAAATTGCTCGCTAACTCAACGATTCATTATTTTTGTAGTTAGTAATGATGTTTGGGAATACTTTGTTAATAAGTTCGTCTTTCGATGAGACAAAGTTACAGAAATTCTGAAGAAATAAAGTCAATCCGCTCGATTTGTCGACAGGTACTCGACCATTACCGATAATCAGCAATTGCCCAGAGAAATCTTCAGCAGATGTATCATTAAGCAATGCAACTCTTATGTTTGTTGTCAGCTGGAGTTTCTTCACATAGCGCCATAGATTCGATGATTTGATGCAAGTGTTTATTTCGTCGGCAGCCGTTGATCCTCAAATTACTGGGAGTGTTTGACGGAAATCGCCAGACACTGAAATCATTGCGCCTCCAAAGCATCTCGAGTCATTGCGTACATCTTTCAATGTTCGGTTAAGTGGCTTCTAATGCACGTTTATGCGCCATTGTGCATTCGTCCCAGATGATGATTTTCGATGCTGATAAAACTTTGGCCATTGCGGAGTTTTTTGAAATATTACATTTTGGTTCTTCAATAGTTTGAAGATTTAACGGCAATTTTAATTCTGAATGACGGTACGGCATCCTTCAAAAAATGTGGCTTCTATTGCAGAAGAAGCAACCGCAAGCGCAATGTTGGATCTCGCAAGAACAGTCGCTAAAACTACTGACATGAGGAATGTCTTACCAGTTCCACCAGGGGGATCCAGGAAATATAAACCACCATTTCCATCATCAATTGCCTTCATTAATCTATCATAAACTTCCTTTTGTTGGGGATTCAACAGTGGTACATTCGTTACTGCTAAAATCTAATTCCTGGTGATAATATTCACGTTCCCGTTCCAATTCTCGATTAAATGCGTCATTCATTTCGCGATTTGGCGCTGGCATTCCTAATCTGACTAATAAACTACCGCACATAAGGTAACACATGTCTTCGATCAAGAGTAAAGCCCGATTATGTATCTCCTCATTCATCTCAAGATCGGGATTTCTGAAACTGACACGTATTTGATGTCAAATATCTTCTGAGATTATCATCCTTATTATCCTTGTATTTATGCCACAGGTTAGATGGGTTCGACGGAAAGCATGGCGAAATGATGATTGCAAATAATGTGCGTATCTGACTTGAAGATGCAGAGATAATGGCTTCAACGATTGCCGTATCCCAATGGGCATCGTTTTCTAGTAAATTGAATTATTCACTTGCAGCACGATATATTGGGAATATTCTATCATTAACAGTCCGTAGTCACTCAAATGACGTTGGCCCACGCACATTTACCAGCAACAACTGCAAATAGAAGCATTCATCATTCTTTGGATCAACTGTATACATACGACCAAGAGCATCAGTAACCGTATCGCCTTGCTTCCGTCGTTGAAAATTCCAAGTGTGATAACGTGGCACCTCCAAGTAAAGCAAAATTCGTGCAAACGGATCGCTTTGGCAGATCGCAAAGAAACTGGTCAATGTTGTCGCTGGAGGTGTTTCAGCACGTTGAACAACGTTCGAAGCTGTGAAATATACTTGTTGACCATTCTCCAGATGCACCGCCAAATGCACAACAATAGGATGACGTTTGTGAATAGGGAATGCGAATATACGCCAAATCGCTTCATCAGTGTTTTACACAAAACCTAATCCACGATTCGCAACTTCCAAAAGTCAATCATTATGCTCGATCCAAACCCATTCCATTAAGAGTAAGGCAGCTGCAACATAACATATAATACAAAATGAGTTAAATATACAAAAGGGTCTAGGATTCGATTTGGTCATTGGTACAATGGTTAAAGTACTACAATTCTCAGCTCCTATTCAATATCATATTTCACTTGAGGTATTACCCACAGCTCTTGACTTGTCCCAGACCACTATGACTCAAAAACCTGGTGAATTTCGCGTACAACTCTCCTAGCATCGATTAATCATTCCATCATCAATTTGAATTCCGTGCGAAGCACAGCGCAATTGAACAGCTTCATTGATTAGCAAGGACACAACTGGTCTTGAGAAGGAGGAATACCGCGCGACAATGTTCTTGAATCTCGGGCGGGCACAATGCTGACCACATTTCCTCCTACAGGGTACTGTAATTCTGTGGTGTACCGTTACGGTTTTGAATAAAGTGCTCTAACAGACTTCAAGGCCCTGATCCAATATGGATTGTGTTGTGCCAACGATTATTTTTAATTTTCTTGAAGATCGCACAAGCATCTGACAACGTATGAGATCCAGGCTTACTATAAAAAATTTGCAAATATTTACCAGTAAATATTAGCAAGCTGTTTACGAACACTAAGAATTCAAAGTTTTTTTGGATGATCAATACTCCCAACAGCTAAAGTCCCCAGGGATGTCTTCAATCAGCGGTGCTCATAATTCGTTGGCACTGCACTGTATGGGTATACGGCGGTCCTATTTGGACGTATCTCCTAGTGTACTCTGCATTAAGTATGCCGAACTTTTCAATCCAATGTAATACTACGTTTCACTTATTTATGTCTTAGCTTTCCACGAAAGGAACATTTTCCACCTATTTTAAGTTTGTTAATAATAGTAGGACTTCTGCGGAATTTTGCAATCCTAAGATGAATTTAAGGGGGGATTCTATTAAACTTCGAAAAAATGGAAATGCACTGTTTTTAGCTTAATTTAAGCAGAGATTGAAATGAAAATTATTTCGGACCCTAGATTTTACATAGAAACATCATATTTTCAGGTTTTTCGCTTGGTTAGTTTCGGAAAATGAATCGTGTTTCCGTTTAAGTTTGGGTCTTTTAACCCCATATTTCCCTATTTTGCAGCTAACGTCAAATTTAAGACTAGCCGGGGCCTTTCATTTGACACCCCATATTGGTATATTTGGAGAATTAATTTCACACTTAGGGGATCCCCCCTAAGTTTTCTATAAAATCATATCATGCTCTATATGCGTGGGATTTCATGGTCTCGTTGTCGAGAAAACACACAGGACAGACAGACAAAGAGTAAACCGATTTTAATAAGGTTCTGTTTTCACACAAAACCCTGATAATATATATTTATTAGGAATGAATTCAAAAGACCATCAGATAAGCATCGTCCAGATTGGCGCAAAAAATTGAACGATTACATTGGAAAGAAACTATAATGAAAGCCACATTTATTCCACATGAATAACGAATTGCATTTACATTTCAAAAACGAAAGAGTATGTTCAATTGATATATAGTAAAATATATAGACAAGTTTGTGTTCTATCAATGAATCAATATATATAATTAGAGCCCCTTATTCAGACTATGCAATTATAATCTATCGATGCAAAACGTGCTTCTGAAACATTTAGATGATAGATGATTATATAAAGTTAATAATAATCCCTCTGAGGCATCTTAATTGAACACTGAACAGCAAGTAACTACTTAATTCGTAGCAAGCAGCAACGTTGCTATAAATAAAAACCTTACATTGTCGAGTAGTGAATAGCCAATTGAACGAATTGATTGGGTAATACCTGCATTCGAGGTGATTGTCGTCTCTAACTTTATGATAATACATTAGAATAGGCAGTCTGTGGGTGGCTGCGTAAATATTTCATTCATCGATAGTGCTAGAGTGCTGGAATAGAGCTTCACTGGTCAGGAAAGTTTCTTGGGAATTCTACAAATAATGTTACTTCCAAGTATGTTGAGTTTCTCATAGCGAACAGTTTTTGCTCAAATACAATAAAAAATTCATATGTATATAGATCCTTCGCTTCTCCGTTACACCACATCCTCCCTGTTCAATGAGCATACGTATTTCAGTCTTTTACTCAATAATTCTTTTCTGGGCTATGTGTGGAGAGCCCTAGAAAATTTCCTTCGAGGTCCTTCTCCGAGGACTATGTAGCTTTCCACATAACAATTTAGCTACCATTCAGAAGGTCCTATAGAAAGCATCTTTCCAAGTGCAGCCCCTTCATATAATCATCTTTTGTGTAGCATATTGTTCAAAGGAGACAATAATGCCCTTTGATTATGGCATGTCGTTTATCTGCAGTGAACTTATGTGGTCAAAGATTTTGCGGTTCGTGTGTACTCACTTGGCACTCATTACCGCACGTGTCGCATACTAAATCCGCAGATCACCAGATCGAAAATTTATTGCGAATATGTATCCATCATTAAGACGCTATAATAGAATATCTGAAAATAAATCAATTAAATTTTATTAGAAAGTATCCATTTGATTTGTTCTGTTACCATTAGTACGCATAAAATACATAAGTAACATTTTGATCCTTCTCGTTTCAGATGATATTACTGTTGCGATATGTCCCGGAATTGGAAACTCCTCGGAGAGTGTTTATATTCGAACTTTCGTGCATTACGCACAATGTCATGGCTACAGATGCGCTGTACTTAATCACATTGGTGCACTACCAAGTGTTCAGGTGACTTCATCGAGGATATTCACATATGGTAGGTATTGTATATGCATTCATATTGCAGTTACATTAGTTCACGCAGTCAAACTTGTTAAATGAGTACAAGCGTATATAGGCAATAGGTAACTTCTTCAGGTTTCCCTGCAACGATCTTTCTATATGACTTTCTTCAAATGAATAGAGACTATGATAATACATTCATGTGTATTCTATAAACTTAGATTATTTCAAAAGGTATTGTAGGTATCTAAATGACTAGATTGGTATCTAATTAAGGTCTCAACAAACATCTTAGATTTTTTAAAATCTGAATACCGGTGTAAAGTCTGTATCATTTTGAAAAAATGAGAGCGGTTCTTCGCCTGCTCTGCCAATCTCCCTTTATTGAACAAGAATCACACTTCCAAACTCCAACTTCGCCGTTCATATGAGTTTACTTTATATGATGATGACGTCATACACGTCTTAAAGTGCGATGAATTCGCGTGAAATACAAGATTTTGAACTTCAAATAAAGTTATGTTTATAGTAATAGGATTTCAAACTTTCCAAAATTGTGTATTTTATTGTTACTTACAATGGTACTTCTAGGATGAACTTAAATTTACAAAATATGGCAATGTGTTATTATTAACTTTATTTAAGCAGTTATCGGAATAAGATTTATTTTCAGGCCTAGATTTCGTATAGATGCACCATTATGACTTTTTATAGGTTTTTCTGTTGAATAGGTTGTGAGAACAAGACCTGTATCAGGGCACACATTTTGACCTCCCAGTCCTCTATGATTCCCCAGTATCAGAAATATCATGAATTTCGAAAAGTACTAATCGAGCCCCTTGATTTGATACTCCACATGGTCATATTCTGCAAAAAAAAAAGTTGTACACTTCCTTTCCATATGTATAGGTAGCCCCCTCCCCGTTAAACTCATCGTAAAGTGATGCCACTCGTTGTATGCAAAGTGAGTCATAGACCATATGTTCGCACCAATTTTCGTGCTTCAGCCGCTTCCAAGTAAATCGGGTGTGACAGACAGACGGTCGATTCCAATAAGGTTTTGTCAAAAAGATAAAAATGAAATGATCTGAACGAGTCAGAATCCAGAAAAACCTTCTGGGGCGTGCAGTTTATTACAACTATACTTTTCCTATGATAAGAAATATGACGTGTAATCGTCTTCCAATCAACTCTCGAGAACTAAAGTGGGGAGTTTTTTCCGGAAGGGTTCCACTGGTTCCATCCATTTATGTGAAGGGCACTCCCCTCTCAAAGCATCATTTCGAACACGAAATTGTTCCGTATCATTCCACTCTGAGTAAAGTACCCTGTTCACGATACGATCAGGAGCTGAACTATACTTCCAATGATCAAGTCCATGTTGAAAGGAAAAAGGAAAGCTATGAAGCTAAACACTCTTTATGAGCAGAACAAAATATTAGATGAAAAGCGGCGAATTGATATTACCCATTCGAGAGTAACTCACAAACTAAGTAGAAACTCAATTTGTGTTAACCAATACTAAAACCCAACTAGAATAAAGAATAAGTTCGATAAAGCATAGGAGGATCTGAAAGACCTCTACGAAGAAAGCGGTATATACCAGGTTTCATGCCTCGCTTGTTATGTAATCATAGGTAGGACAAGCAAAAAGGGCTCATAGGTACCAGAGTGGACAACTATCTGAGGGAAACAGAAGTAGAGACTAAGAGCGCCAAGGTAAAATCTCGGAGGATTTTGAGTTCCAAAGTGGAATCCGTCAGGGATGCATTCTGTCATCGATATTATTTCTTCTTGCTATCGGTGACATTCTTCTTGCTGTCCTGTCCGGAGGACGTGGAGAAATTCAGTGACATCTTTTCTCAAACACTTTGACTACGTTGATGACATCTCTCACCGGGTGATGGACCTTAACCAAATGGCTCTGAATTTGGAAAGAGAGGCAAGTAGAGTTGGACTAAAGATAAACATGAATAAAAGCAAGGTTCTCAGTCTGGCGGGTCATCACACTCTTCCTATCTGCATTAATGGGCAGAGCATCGATAACGTCGATCAATTTGTATATCTAGGAAGCGTGGTTTTTGCCGACGGCGGCACCGAACTAGATATTACCCGACACATCAAGAGCGATAAATCCACTTTCGGTACCCTGCCTAAAGTCTGGAAATGGAGTGATCTCAACAAATCCGTAATCCCGGGTAAAGGAATCGACGCGCCTATCGGATGAATTGCAGTGACGTTACACTGTATTTCAGCAGCTCCCCTCCAAATACCTTCCCTACCTTGGGAGGTAACCACGGGGCATTGCAGCATTGGGGCTCTGTGGGAGGGTTGACTGCCTCCCCAACACTCGTGGGAACAAAATTGGGGATAATATTTCAAATTCTTTTGATGGGACCCCAGGGACACGAAGACAGTACCCATCACGGTTAAGAGTCGCTCAACAACATCAGAGCGGCTCTTCGCCCTTGGATGTTTTGGCGGTTATGCCGTCAACCACCAGGGACGGAAAACCTAGGCGTCGTCTGGTTTGGACGAACCAACTCAATGAATTTATGGTCCGCGCCTATTACCGTGTCACGGATTTGGCACGGAATCCATCAGGGTACAGACATCGACTACATACCGCGTTCATAACCCGATTTCCGGAACAGAACGTCGTCAACCAGCACTGGGTAATAGTGAGTAACAACCGAGTTGCCCTACCAACTAGGCAACAAATATTCCAAGAGGTTTCACTTGAGCTCGGTCTGGAGTCATCAAATTACCGGACTAGTCAAAGGAGCAACACAAATACTCCACCTGTAAGGCATTCCATGGACCCAGTAGTCAGGAGAAGCTTAGTAACTAACTAACATTCCAGGTCGTATTTACAGAGTATGCTGAGATTCTCCCAGAGGCTAGGCCAAAGGTCCCAAAACTGAAGTTTACTTCGGCTACAGAGGTTCACAGCCTGATCTACGTTGCAGCTGCCACGATTATTCGCCTCCATAATCAACATTTTAGAGCGAATAACAGAGGTATGTGCAGGAGGACTTTACCGTTCTGGGTATTTCGGCTCAATAAAAGAGTCGAAAAGTTGAGAAAGGAGATTGACCGTGTCACGCAAGCACTTCTTAGAAATCCATCACCAAGAGTGCACAGATGCGTTGCGAACATCATTAGAAGCTACCATTTCTCCAATGATGTGCCAATCGATGAAACCCTCGAGGTGCTGAAGCAGAAACTTGCGGTATGCTCCAATCGCGTCCATAGGTACCAAAAGAGCTTTCAGCGAAGGACACCTTGTTCTTCCAGAACCAACGGGGATTTTATAAAAATCTCACCAACTCAAGTCGGGAAAGTAACCTCGATCTGGATCAGGCAGAAGACTTCTGGAGAAGTGTTTGGAGCGAACCTAGCCGTTACAATTTAGAAGCAGCGTGGCTCCCACACCTTATGCGTTCATGCGAGGCCCTCCCCGAAATGACCATGCCTGACATTACTGAAGCTGAGGTAGAACTAACCCCTGAAAAGGCAGGTAATTGGGAAGGCGCCAGGAGTTGATAAGATTCACAACGATCGCTGTGAAGCAGGCTGTCCACCAAAAACGAAATATCTCGACAGCCTACATCGATTATAAATCAGCCTTTGACTCCATATCACATTCGTGGTTACTACAAGTGTTACGCTTGTATAAAATCAACCCGAATGTCGTTCTTCTTCTGAGAACAGTAATGAAGAATTGGAGCACGAAGCTATCGGTATCCTCACAAACATCAGGAGAGATACCAATCAGACGTGGCATTTTCCAAGGCGACTCTTTAAGCCCACTGTGGTTTTGTTTGGCTTTGAATCCATTATCCCATCTTTTGCATGAAAGCAAATACGGGTTCCAAGTCAAGCATGGCATATTGTCGAAATGTACATTAAGCCATTTAATGTACATTGACGACATCAAATTGTATGCCAAAGACGAGAACCAACTTCGTTCTTTGCTGGACATCACCATCCAGTTCAGCAGGGATATCGGCATGCAGTTGGGTTTGGAGAAATGTCGCATAAAAACAATTGTTCGGGGAAAACACACCGACAACGAAGGATACAGCCAAAATAACATCCGAATTGAGGGTATGGATTCGGACGACGTGTACAAATACCTCGGCATATTGCAAGCAACAACACCCGCTGTGGCAATTATGAAATCTAAGTTGCTGGGGGAATTTGAACGGTGTCTGGATCTTGTCCTTAAAGCTGAGCTGTACGGGAAAAATAAAATCATGGCAATCAACACCTTCGCCATTCCCGTCCTTCTATACACTTTCGGTGTGATACAGTGGAGTAATACGGATTTAGAATCTGTCAATAGACGGGTAAGGGTAGTTCTTGCAAACAACAACATGCACAATAGAGCTGCCGAAAAATTGAAGATCACTATCCCACGTCATCAGGGAGGAAGGGGGGTACTTGATTTAAAAACGTTGCACTACAATCAAGTGCATTCTCTTCGTGAGTTTTCTATGAGAAACAATCCTCTAGCCAAATACATCACGCTACCGTCATGGCAGATAATAAATTATCTCCTTTGAACTTGAGAAGCAGAGAATGGGATCCCATGTCGAATGTTACTTCAGTCTAACAGAAGATCGACATGTGGAAAGAGAAACCCATTCACGGAAGTCATATAAAAAATTTGTTGTTGTCAGGCATTGACATCGAAGCCTCCAACAAATGGTTTACTAATGGTGTACTTTTCTATGAGACCGAAGCATTCCTAGCTTCAATTCAGGATGCTTCGCTTCTAACGAAAATTTATAAACGGTACATTCTTCACGACTTCTCAATCACCAACTCCAGTAGGTTATGCAACTGTGAAGAGGAGACCATCCAGCACATAACATCTGCGTGCAGGATGCTGAGCAGTACCGAGTACACCAATCGTCATAACTCCGTCTGCAAGATTCTCCATCAAAACCTTGCCTTGCGAGAAACTCAGAGAAAATTGACTTTGGACGAATTTAAAAATTCTGACTTCTATATTGGACACATTGCCCTAGTTCTTGCGGAATGGCCTGTTTTACTGTCGTTTACAAATTAAAAAACTTTAATTTGAGCGAAACCAGCAATTTTCCTTGAATTTTGAAGAGTGAAACATGAACATTAATCAATACAAATTATCAATTATGTTATTTAGTAACTGTATTTATTTTACATCAACAGGTCACACAGGCGACTTTGCAGAAATGATAACTAGTCTCGTGAAGAAGTATCCATCAACGAATATTGTTGCAGTTGGTTTCAGTTTGGGTGGTAACCTAGTTACCAAATACATGGGCGAAAAGGAAAGTAACCGACCCTCAAACGTAATTGGTGGAGTTTCGATATGCCAAGGATACAATGCAGTCGAGTAAGTAATTTCCAGGTATCTATAAGTTTTCAAAGATAGATTCGAAATATTAAACCATTCACTTTTTCTTCTCAGAAGAAATTGCAACTCATAAACTACTATCGTTTTCTTTTGAACAAACAATCCAACAAGTAAGACAATCCTCTCAATTTCTAGGGGCACCAAGTGGCTTTTGAATTGGCAAAATTTCCGCCGCTTCTATCTGTACGTGATGACGGAGAACGTGAAGAATATCATCATGAAACATAGACACGTTCTACTTTCCGATGAGGTTAAAAACAAATACCAACTTAATGAGCGTGAAATTGTGGCGGCTGCCACGCTACCAGAATTGGATGAAGCGTACACGCGGAAAGTTCATGATTTCTCATCGGTCACAGATCTATATCGATGGAGCTCATCGATAAACTACTTGGATGGCATCAACAAGCCAATGATTTTCATGAATGCTAAGGATGATCCACTTGTTCCCGAAGATTTACTACCTCCGATTAAGGAGTTTTCAGGTAAGTTGATTCGCGCTCTTTCCAATTTTATTACTCTTCGGTTTTTTTATAATTTATATTTCGTTTCCAAACGGGAAGTATACTGCAGTTGAAATAGCTAAAACTGATATATTTACTGATAACATAGGTTATGAAACCAAACCAACACACAAAGACGAAACATTTAAATCAATCAAACACAATCATATTCATATGAATCTCAAAACTTGGGGACCGGGTACGTGTTGCATCATGCGCTCTTTCCGCGAATTTCGATCACCCACCCATGAATCACTTAAGTGGTCATTGCTTCAAATTTGTAGAGAAAACGTATTAGGAAATTTTATTCTGGGGTTACCAATTAAATCAGAACTTCCTAATTAAAGAACTTTTAACCACATACACCATTGGCTAGAAATAATCATCAATACCAATAAACCAAAGACTACTAAAACTAGTGCTACTGTTTGTAAGGTAATTCTACTTTGGCGAATCGGGCCCTCATATAGATTAAATGAAACGACCCAACAACCTGAGAATAAATTCAATATATTCTGGAACGTGTTAACACTCAGAGGATGAAGTTAGCAAGCTGAGGAGTTAATAAGACTTGAAAGAAAAGATCCTCGTTAATTTTTCCCAACTCTAAACCTTAACTCTCTAAGTCTCTGCTGAAGGTTAAAGCACCAATAACTTACCTTTCATCAAGTGCTTTAGATTCTATTTGCAAATTGACTTTTGGAACGCTAATTAGAGCTTAATAAATTTACTTGACTTTTGGGCATAATGCACAATCACGGCAACGTGTTGCCAGTTTCATGATTTCCTGAGAAGCATGTCGACTCATTCGCTGGCCATCCTGGGATAGTGGCCTTTATTTATGAGTGACCTATCCACCGCCAGCTCCGCTTTCTGATCAGAACGTCCACGGGCATCTATTCCCTACACTGGCGAAGTTCTCAATTTGTTATTGTCCCGAATGGATGAAAATTTGAAGCTTCCGAGTAACAGTTGTGGTCACTTTCCATGTGCTACTTCAGAACGAATTGAATAACCACACAGAGAACATAGACACAGGATAGTTTCAAATCGATGTTGGTATTTTAATAGTTTCACAAAGTGAAGGTGGATTGAGTGCTGTTAATAAGTCAAGCGATATCGAGTTCATTGCCCCCGTTGGCAGAAACAAAGCTACCTAGATAAACAATTCTTCAACTCAGATTAAGAACCCGGTTTGTGGAAAGAGGCTCTCATCATCCCCATTCGATCGTTCGCTTGCCGAGAATTACCGTCCCATTTCCCTCCTGTTCCAAAATCCTGGAAAGATATGTCAGCGACTGGTTGTCCGTCCACTTTGGCCAACACATAGTGAAAGAGCAAGACGGCTTCGTTAAACGTAGGTCCTTGATCTGCTTGATTTTACCAACATTGTCGCCAAATATCTAAATTCACGGCAAGAAGTGCATACCATTTACACTGACTTCGCGAAAGCCTTCGACACTGTAAATCACAAGATACTTCTATCCAAATTCTCGTCCCTAAACGTTCCCATACCACTTGTTTTATGGCTTGCCTCTTACCTTTTCAACCGATCCTGCCGCGTCTCTTTTGACGGCTGTACTTCCCGCTCCTTCTCCCCCCTCTTCTGGCGACCCACAGGGATCTATTCTCCTTTGTTATTTTTATTTTTTATTAATGACCTTCCTCCCCTCCTTACTTGTCCCTGTTTGCTCTATGCAGGCGACCTCTAGCTGTTTTCCGCTATATCGTCACCTATGGAATGTTTCCCTTCAATCTAACCTGGACACTGGTTTGTTGGTGCTCGACTAATGATTTAGCGCTAAACGTCAGAAAGTGCCACTTTATGTGCTACTCCCTAAAATCCTCACCCACTTCTTTCTCCTACTCTCTTAACGGACATTCCTTATCCTGCTTAAATTCCACTCAAGACCTCGGAGTCACTTTCGACAATAAGCTCCGCTTTGACATCCATTGCCTCGATGTCATCAATCGAGCAGAAAAATTGGCAGGCTTTATACTTCGCTCCTCCTCTGATGTTGACTCCATCCAACTCTCCTTAATTAATTGCAAATCCAACTCTCCTAATTAATTGGAATTTACTCTGTTTGTTGTCCGTTAAATTAAATAAATGAATAAATCTGTTCGAAAATAAAACACCTTTTAGTGATGGAATTAGTTGGTCCTCGGTTTTGTATTATAAATTAAATTATTAGTATTTGGTAGCAACTAGTTTCATTTTAAGCAGGTTTTGAGCTAGCAGATGTCAAAAAGGAGCTGTGCGACATCGAATGGAGAAACTTAGCACATACTTCACAATTCGATCTTATTTGTATACCTATGACTCACAGACTTTCAAAGAACCCTAAAAATGTTTTATGAGGTTAAGGTCTGGAAATTGGAAAGGCATTCCATAATTGGAAACTTTGCTGTCTGTATCCAAGCTTCCACCACTTTTGCTGACAAATCTGAATTAAAGTCAAACATGAACTCTGACTTTATTGACATTTCCTCCTCCACATAAGGTACCATTTTCGCCCTCAGGGTGGGTAGGTAATCTCCAGCATACGTTGCCTTTTCCATCAAACAGAGAAGATCAACACCAACAGCCAAAAAATAACCCCAAATCATTACCGTTTCGCCTCTATGCTTTATGGTCGTAATGGTGTACTTTTGGTCGAACCATCAGAACACTGAACAAAGTGTTTTCCGTCTGATCTTGACCACACCACAATTCACGATAATTACGACTTAAATACAACGGGAAGTAACAGGACAATTTCCATTAAAAGTTAAAATTTGAGGAATTTGGTAATACACTTCTTCTTTTTCTTCAGCCTTTGTGTTCCGTTCACAAGCGGAGTTGGCTCGTCATGATCGGTTTTGCCATTTGGTTCTCTCAAATGCCTGATCTGGATGCAATCGTGAGAATTTCCCTATCCAGCGTATCAAGCCAGCGTTGTTTCACCCGGGCTTTTGGTCGCTTACCATCGATAAATTTTAAATTTGAAACGTTCGTTGTTACGTCGATTATTTCATGAGGCAATTCTCCAGTGGCTGATAGCATTGGCTCGAGGTATTTGGTAATATACTACACTAGCTGACAAAAACTGCAGATTTTCTTCAAGTACGGGTAAAAGTGAACATTCATGTAAAAGAGGAGTATAACAATTTTTTTCACCGAATATAGTTATGTGGAATATCAAATGAAAAGTCTCGATTAGTACTTTTGGAAGCGGGTATTAGTTTTGCGGTTTGTTAGAAAGGCGAGGTGGAAAGTGATGATTTCTTTAACGGACCCATTCTCAGAAACTACCCAACCGAGAAATGTGAAAAAAATGATGAAACGGCCTCTATATGGTGCCGAGGCCCCAAAATACCCTCAATATCAATATTCGTTCAAATTAAGTTAATAATGGTCTATTACCATATTTTTGGGGAAATTGAGTAAAACCCCCCTTAATTTTATCTCAGAGTTATAAAAGTGGGAGTAGTATAAAGTGTAATATGAAGCATATTATCCCCAAGTTTGATCAAAATCATACTATTAGTAACAAAGTTAGAGTAGCCCAAAGTTGACTTTACCCTGTAAGTTTACTGCAACTAAATATCAATATCACACTTAAGTGGGTAGACTGACATGCTAAATGCATATACATAACGGGTTTCGTACAAATGGGATAGTTCTACACTCAAATATACTCACAGAAGAAGCAAACAAAACCTTTCATACCTGAAGCGCCCAGCTTCCGGTTTCCCGATTTGTTTTTTCTTTTCAGCAGCTCTTGAAATAGAAGTTCTGATCCGGTCATATTTCAGCAGCTCTTGAAGTAGTGACTCTAATTTGTTCTGATTTCAGTTGCAAGTCTCGTTCTTCACATTTTTCAACAACTCTTGCTGTTGTTGCCGTGCTTGTCTGGTTCATCCTCCAATGTTTTTTTGGGTGGCATTTCGATAATTTTCACAATTTCGACTGGTTGGAAGATGTATAATTTGATCCATGGCAGCTACATCTAGGGACAAGTTACAAGTACATGGACTATTCCAAAATATTTTCCATTAAAAACGTCTCACCATAGGGTCAAAGCTCCTACTGAACAAGACTATGATCTTGTCAGTCCTCATGTATTCCTCGGAAACTTGGGTTCTTAGCAAGAAAAATTGCGAACTCTTGGCCGCGTTCGAGAGAAGAATCCTCCGAAGAATTTTTGGCCCCCTACATGAGGATGGACGATTCCGTAGCCTACACAATGACGAAATCTATGAGCGATACCATGACCGTCCGGTTGTGGATAAAATCCGGCTCAATAGGTTACGGTGGGCGGGTCACTTAATCCGTATGGATGAGGATGATCCCACCCGGAAAGATGATAAGGGCAATATCTATGGTAGAAAAAGAAGACGAGGCAGACCCTGCCTAATTGGTAGACCTCGGCGCAAAACCGGGATGTCTGGAGTTCCTTATTAAGGCAGGCCTAGACCGGATACCGGTTGTTGCGCCGTTGATGATGATATATATGTATACACCAATTTACATGGCGATCAGCTAAGCGGGAGTCTATCAATCACAAACGGATATATATACCAACAACAGAACTAAGATCTGCTTGTAGAAGTACTAATTGAGGCCCTACATTTGTAAAAAAAAGTGTTGCATCCCCTTTTTGCATGTATTGGGAAGCCAAGCATAGATACTTGTGAAATAAAAACATGTCAACAAGATTTGAAATGATTAAGGTTGAGCCCAAAATCTTACATTAAGCGAGATTTCGAATGGGTTTCGTATGACCAGACATTTTCTAGATGAAAATTGTAGCATTGTTAATCAAGGTCCTACGTACAACGCAAATAAAAGCTCGTAGACAATAAATTCAATAGTTGAATAGTTTCAGTTCACGGGGGGGGGGGGGGGGGGGGGGGACATGGGACAGGGGACAGTTCACCAGTTATTGCACTGTCTACACTCGCTCTGCCATCAATGCTGTGTACATACTATATGGGATATATATTTACATATTCTCTGAAATGTTATCAACCGAGAGTTGATAAGATTCGTTATCTCGTAGCAAGTGGGTGGATGACGCCAGCTTCAATCTCGACACTGGCTTGTGCTATATATAATCGAGATTATTATCATGAGTCCAATTAATTTTAACATGTGATTTATGGTACCTGTCGGAATTATGGATTGTGTGCCGGAGAAAGATGCATTAATTTAAAAGTATTCGAACGTTAAAAAAAAGCGGTGTTCAGTTGCCCGCAGCAGTCGTGGCCGAGCGGTTAAGGCGTCTGACTAGAAATCAGATTCCCTCTGGGAGCGTAGGTTCGAATCCTACCGACTGCGAATATATGTCTGTCACTTTTTTAAAAGTGTTTATGACTCCAAAAGAACACTAGACAAGTTACGGTCAATCATCCGTGGACCGAGATCTATTTTTCCAACTTAATACTTTGAAATTGAGAAATTTGAAAGTATCTTTTTACTAGGAGGAATACGCATACGGAACAAAAATTAATTCAAACCGCTTGAATTGGTTTCTAGGTGGGTCGGAAAGTGTGTGCCTTGAATACGAGTCATAAGAATGGGTGAATGAATATGTCCAAAAAATTCAGGCAATTCAATGATTTTCTGTTATGCTTCTTGCAATTCTCACTGATCCATGTTCACAAAATATTGAATCATTATAATTTTTTGAATTATCCCGAACTATTGATGCAAATGTTGGAATTTTTTCATAAGAATGCTTCTAAAGGTAATGCATCATCTACGGCGCAACAACCGGTATCCGGTCTAGGCCTGCCTTAATAAGGAACTCTAGACATCCCGGTTTTGCGCCGAGGTCCACCAATTCGATATCCCTAAAAGCTGTCTGGCGTCCTGGCCTACGCCATCGCTCCATCTTAGGCAGGGTCTGCCTTTCCGGGTGGGATCATCCTCATCCATACGGATTAAGTGACCCGCCCACCGTAACCTATTGAGCCTGATTTTATCCACAACCTTCCTGTTTGGCCAGTGTCGATATCGTCAGCATAGGCCAGTAGCTGGGTGGACTTAAAGAGGATCGTACCTCTTGCATTTACCTCAGCACCATGGATCAGAGAACGCATGATAGGGCATCCCCTTGGCTTAGAGCGTTGTTGATGTCGAATGGTCTTGAGAATGATCCTGCTGCTTTTATCTGACCTTACACATTGGTCAGGGTAAGCCTAGTCAGTTTTGTCAATTTCGTCGGGATACCGAGTTCTCTCATGGGCGTGTACACTTTTACCCTGGCAATGCTATCATAGGTGGCTTTAAAATCGATGAAAAGATGGTACAACTGATATCCATGTTCCAACAGCTTTTCCATCGCTTGCCGCAGAGACCAAATCTGATCTGTTGCTGATTTGCCAGGAGTGAAGCCTCTTTGGTTCTGGGCGTATGGTGCTATCCGGCCTAGCAAGATAGAGTAGAATATCTTATTGATGGTACTCAGCAACGTGATACCTCTATAATTGCTGCACTGTGTGCATCTCCCATTTTATGTATGAGACAGATAATGCCTCTTTGCCAGTCGTCAGACATTAACTCGCTGTCCCACACCTTGAGCACAATTTGATGAACCACTTAGGGTAATTGGTCGCCTCCATATTTAACCAATTCGGCTGTAATTCCATGGACTCCTGGCGACTTATGATTTTTAAACCGACGAATTGCGCGGACTGTTCCTTCTACACTTGGCGGTGGCAGTATTTGTCCGTCGTCTTCAGTTGGCGAGACCTCCTACTCGCTGATGTTCTGGTTGTTCAGGAGTTCATCAAAGTACAAAACTCATCGCTCCAATGTGCCCATTTTGTCGGAAATCAGATTTCCCTCCTTGTCCCGGCAGCATGAGCATTGAGGTGTGTAAGTCTTCATCCTGCTGACTTGTTGGTAAAATTTCCGCGCCTGGTATGGTTGGTCCCTGCACTTTTCGAGCTCAAAAACTTGTTGCTTCCCCCAGGTTCCCTTTTTCCGTTTGTGAAGTTGCTTCCCTGCTCGACTCTTTTACCTGTACGAGTTCACAGACCTGTTGATTCTCCCAGGCTTCCTTTCCGTCTGTGAAGTCGCTTCTCCGCTCGCCGGAGTTCGTGATAAGTCTCCGCGCGTGCCTGCGTCCTTTGAGAATGCAACATTGCTCAGTATACAGCATTCTTCCGTTCCGTTGCTAGCTTACATTTATGGTCAAACCAGCCGTTCCGACTCTTTGCGGCTGGCGCCAAGTATGTTTGTGGCCGTTTCAATGATAACGTTCTTCAAGTGATTGTGAAGATCATTGGTTGATGCTTCACCTCTAGGATCTCTGTTGACTGCGGCTATTGCGACATTCCCTTATAGGTGTTGCGGAGTGTTGACTCTCACCTGATTGTCAGAGGAGATTCTGGGTGGTGTTGTGATTCAAGCTGGGAGCACCATGCCAACGAGATAGTGGTCCGAGTCTATATTGGCCCCCCTATATGTTCTGACATTCATCAAGGCTGAGAGGTGGCGGCGTTCGATCAGCACGTGGTAAATTTGGTTGAAAGTAGTTCCGTCTAGAGAGGCCCACGTTTGTTTGTGGACCGTTTTTCGCGCAAATCAGGTACTTGTTGGAAGTATTTTCGTGTGACACTGCTAATTGAATAATCCACAGTCCGTTATCATTGGCATCTTGATGTAAGCTATGGGATCCAACGTATCGCCTGAATACGGGCTCTGTCCTTACTTGGCTGTTAATATCCCCAAGTATAATTTTGATATCATATCTGGGGCAGGCTTCAAGGGTTCGTTCTACTGCCTCGTAGAAGGTATCCTTCTCCGACAGTCTTCTCTGTAGGGGCGTGAACGTTAATGAACCTTATATTTCAAAATTTGAATCGCAAACGCAGAGTGCATAGCCGTTCGCTTATGTTTTCAAAGTCGATAACAACACGGGGGGGTTCAAGTAAGTGGCTTCACTTACGATTAAAAGTGAGGAAGGAGGCAGAACCAAAAGATATCGTAATCCGCAATGAAGACTTCAAAGATGTGCACACTACGTGTCCTACGAAGGGAAATAATATCGGAGTTGGCAGAGCAGTCCTTCAGGCAATTACAGAGTTTGAAAAGGGTAAGGGAAGGGAGATTAAAGATGGAACCGCGAAGGATGGTTCACACGGGGAAGGTTCTTTTTGAAAAAGGGGATCCGAGTAAATTTACATTGTACAGATTCAAGAACGCGACAGCCACGGTTGGGAAGGGGAAGTAAGACTACACAGCAATATCTAAGGATGTTTTTGACAAGCATTGAATTGACAAATAGGAGAAGAGGATTTAAGCGAATATTACGTCCAGTGACAGTGATAGTGTCAGCTTGTTTACCGAGCACCAACCAACTTCAATTCATGAGCGCCATTAGGCCCTTTTTTGGGAAAATTTGTTATAACTTTTATTTCGCTTTCGCTAGTCTTTTTTTCTTGCGGCATCTTATCATACTGGTACCACTTTCCATCTATTATCCTTATCCTTATCTGCGCTTACCAAACCTCAACAAGCCGTGGTAAATTCAAACGTATGGATAAAGTGTTTGTCGTAGTTTGTGTAGTTTTGCAAGTACTTTCAACTGATCCGATCAAGTGTCGGTTTTTTTTTGGCATAAATCAAAGGAAATTTCCCGCAAGCGCTTGTGATGGTATGATGAGATAAAAAGCAAGTAGCCGAATTAAGTTGCACGTTTGTGGAAGTTTTGAGTTTGCGGTAAATGCCATGCGCGTGGATCCGACATTACAGGGACAATACTCTACCTGAAATGTTACAGCGCCCCATATTGCATGCCTGAAATTTGAATGTTTTTTTCTTAAAAGTACCAACCTTTAAAATGTTATTACGGTTTCTCGGTAATGATATGTAGGATCTTTGGCAATTTAAGCACTTTGATTGCCATAAATATTAGCTGGGAATTGGTTTCTCAAGGATATACTTTTGCGTAGGAGTGTACCTAAAAATGCATCGAAATATTCTTACATAAGAAAACAAAGACTTTCGTGCTTGATGGGTCGAACTTTCGGTTTGGGATTTGTACTTATCACGCCAAGCGCCTGAATCGTACATTGATCGCCGGGCTCTATGCGTTAAGAATTTAGAAAAAAACTTTTTATTTGATTCTGGCAATGAATTATTGAAGAATATCATCTTATATATCTGATTAAATCTATAAATTTGACATTTCTATTTCAGCCACACGTCCTAACTCAGTCTACATTGAACTAGCACATGGTGGTCACCTTGGATTCTACGAGGGTGGGCTTATATACCCCAACCCTGTGACATGGTTGGACCGCGCCCTGGTCGCTCTTATTGGCGGACTGGTGCTGGCCCATAGTGATGGACTGCAAAAGAAGATCTCTATTTCAACATGAACACAACAACCAGCAGCCTATATTAAAGATTTGAATAGCAGCAGTTGCAAAACTGGAAACGAACACTAAAAGAGTTTCACAAAATATTAAACAAAAAGAAAGTTAAGAAAAAGGGAGCTGCGATGCACAGCAACAAATATTTACTTATTAATAAATAGATTATATTTCGATGTTTCACACACGCTCAAAAAACAATAATTTTAAAATAGATCAAACCAGAAGGAAACATTAGTAGGTTCCTAGATATGGAGATGACAAAACCGCTTTGCAAAATGACAAAAATATTTCAAATTTATTTATACATTCGAAAATATATAGTATATGAATACAGGATGACAAAGCCAGTATGGAAAACTACATTTGTTTATATTTACGGTTAGGAGCAAAAGGAAGACTTTGAAATCAATCATATAAACCTATATTCCCCGAAAATGATTGAATTCAAATTTATTTAGATCAGAAATGATAAAGATTCTTTTCCGTACATGAAATACTTTAAAATTATTTTCCGAACCGAAAAAAGACGAAATCCTGTTCTCGCATAGACGAAAAGAATTGATTTTTATAACTAAATTGATTTATGAGTGCAAAAGGCAGAACTAGGGCTTGACTTAGCATTTGAACTTTACTAATAATTGCGATGTTTGTTGTTAACTTCCGGTGTGAACAAACCAAATTGTCGTTGTATGTAAGTGTCTTAAGTGTTCGTGCATATCGTTGAGGAGTAAATCATAATGAAAAAAATAATGCAGGCGCAGCCTCGTTTTGAGGAGCGCCTGAATAGTCGGCATCTTTTGTAAAGTTACTGAGTATTTTTACATAGACTACGAAGTATACACATAAATGTATATTTTGAGTATGCTGTGTTGATAATATACGAATATATGCAGTTTTATCGAGCACAATTGCTGTAATTATGAAATTTATTGCTTTTTGCTAAGTAATTTACACTAAACAAACCGTTCGAGCAGATGAAAGTTTTATATGCATAAATTGTTCTACTATTTTCGATTTGTTTTTATAACGTAGGTATTAGAATTTTTTACAGACCATATTTGACAAAAACTATTAGAGAACTCGCAACAGTGAAGCATTCGTTGAAAATAAGCCTTTAGAAATATTTCGAGGAAAGCAAGCGCTTTCACACAGGGTACATTTGAAGGCCGCAATGTGTTCAAATTATATTGAGGCATTGAGAGCTGCGTTTAAAAATAGATGAAGCATTCAAAAAGTAGACCTAAATCCCCCAAGTCTAATTCGTTTTCGCACAAGTGCGCCTAGTGAGAAAACAAGTTAAATACTGGAAATTTAAGTCACAAGCAGTCGTGATCACCAACTTTGTGAAACCGAAAGTCACCTTTTCGTATGAGAATTCAGTGGTCAACCCATTCTACTTTTATGCAGCGTTACCAAACGTGTTTGTTCACGAAATATGAGTTTAAATACTAGAAGTGCATCATCCATGTCTTGACTAAATACTGCGCAAAGATTGAATTATGCATATTAACAAAAAATTGAAAATACATTTCTCATTCCATATTTATTGTTACCAATTCAGTGTAAAGCATTTGTTGTAACAGCAGTAATTGCATGGAAAACGCTAAGTATTAGATTCGGCTGCATAGATACAGAAGTATTCTTCAAATCAATGGTTCCAATTGATGTGATTATTAGTTCGATCAAGTTTTAATACCCAAATTACAACAAATAGACAAATACTTTACACGAAAAGGTCTTATTGTAGGTTATTCAGTTAAGCAGTATTTGTTTATTGTTAATTTATTGAGGATTAGTCTTTAGATTCGTGCATAACACAAATGAACGTGGCTGTATGATTTTGCTGAATTATCAGCAAATTATTTGTTTTCAATATGTTTGTAAACTATAAATTGAAACTGACTTACTAATTACATAAATGTTGTCTGGAATATATGAATAATGGAAGCCCTGTTTCGATGAACTATAGCTCCAATATATGTAGATTTGAGCGACCGATCGTCATGTCGAGAAAGGGAATCAATGTAGATGCAACGACATATTTTTGCATCATAAGATGTTTTCAATGGCTAAATAAATATTAATATTGCGAACAGAATTCGGCATTTTCGTTTTATTAAACAATATTTCAGTTCAAGCCCACACATTTTTTTCACAGAATATGGTGATGCAATGATCTTATTTCTGACATTGGGTGAAACATAGGGGTGATTGGTCAAAATGTATGCCTCGAAAAGTGTAAGAGGTCTCGTTCTCACAACCTATCCAACCGAAAAATCTGAAAGAATCACAATATTGCACCTATAAAAAATCTAGGCCTCAAAATATATCCCATTCGGATACCTGTTCAAATAAACTTAATAATAGCCTATTACCATATTTTAATAATTTACCCGAAAGCGAAAGTTCATTCTTGAAATATAAAATTTCGTATCATTATAAGTAATACATAATTTTGGAAAGTTTGAAAAAAATACAGGCAGCTACATGCTACTCACCTTCGCAGGGGCGAAAATCTAGTCAAATATTTAGGAGTATATTTTGACTGTAGGTTAACATGGAAACACCATATCCAGGAACAATACCAGAAATCTTGCAGATTGTTCTGGTGCTGTAGGATTGCGATAGGTAAGACCTGGAGACTTTCACCAAAACGGATTCATTGAATGTATACATTCATAATAAAATTTTAATGTATACATGCATCGTCTAGTGGCCGAGACTGAACTTTGCTAACAGCAGGAAGCTGCTGACGCAGATTCAGAGGCTCGGTTGGCTAAGTGTTACCGGAGCAATGGGTATTGCACCGACCGCGGCACTCCAAGCTATTCTAAATTTACCCCCAATCCATTTTGAGATGGAACGGAAGGCAGCTACTGAAACATGTAGGCTAGATACTTTGGCGCGTGGAAAGGTGGCTTTGATGCTCGTTGATAATATGATTTCCAGGTTCGTTTTCCGTAAGACATATGCCGTCGTAATCACCAAAAGAGAAGAATGGTCGATAAATGGTCACGAGTCTTTTGGGATTACAAACTTAAAAATCCTCACCGACGGGTCGATCATGGAAAACGGATCGATCATGGAAAACGGATCGAGCGCGGCAGTGTTATCAGGAAATCCGATTATGGAATCGGCTCGACCTCCCGCACCGTTCGAATCTATTCCGACAGTCGGATAGCAAGCCAGTTGGTGTGGATTTGTCACCAGGTGCCGCTGAAACTTGGCCGATCAAACGAAACATTCCTGATGTGGGTGCCGCTTCGCTGGTAATAAGGAAACCGGCCATCTACTGTCAAGTGTACTCTGAAGGAGGAAATTGCAAGGATTCAGCCAGCTAAATGGAGAAATTTGAACTTCAGCCGGCAGACGAAAATCTTTGTGAAGGAACCTAGAGCCGCTAGAGCGGCATTTTTTTTACCCTAGTAGAGCTCCTGTTCCTGAAACCACCACATCGAAAAAATCGGAGTAGTGGTCTCAGCCATATGCAGCTAATATGAGAAGGAAGAAGAGACGGTTCTGCACTTCGTATGCAGCTGCCCGCCTCCTCAGACCTCAGACGAAGATACCTTGGTAAGTACCCCCCCCCCCCCCCCCCTTATTAAAATCAATTCGTCTGTCTGTCACACCCGATTTTTTTGCAAACTGTTGAGCCGATTGTCACGAAATTTGGTGAGAACATCAATGTCCCTTTATGGCAGGGCTCGATTATTACTTATCGAAACTGATCTTATTTTTGATATTGAGTGTAACACAAACGTGTGAAAACTCAAAATGTGTGCCCCAAAAACTGAACCAGGTCTCATTCAGAACCTATCCAACCGAAAAAAGTGAAAAAATTCAGTGGTGTATTTATATGAAATTTGGGCCTTAAAATACATCCCGTTCCGATATCTGCACAAATAAAGCTAATAATAGTATATCACCATATTTCAAAAATTTACCCAAAAAACTCCGTTATGTTTATCCTGGTTACAATATAGGCAATAATATAAGACACAATTCTAGAAAATTTGAACGCAATCTAACTATTATTAACAAAGTTATAGAAGGTCAAAGTTTCGCATTTCACGTAACCTTTTTGCTCTCTAAGACGTGTATGACTTCATAACCCCATAAAGGGATCCATGGGGACATTTTGGTTTTCCTTTCTTAGCTGTTTTTAGTAGGTTGTATATAAGTATCAATGACTGGAGATAGACATGTTTGTGTATATGTATGTGCTAATGAAGTATGCGGGGGTAAAATAGAAATATGTGGAGATGTTTTGGATTCATTTAGATGCGTACATATATATGCACTGGTATACGGTAATATTGTATGGTTTTTATGATTCTGATTCTGATTTTTACGCCAAAATTAGCGAAATACATTTCGACATTGACATACTTAAATTAAATTAGAAGAGAGAGAGAGAATATAAAGAAGTCGGAATACCGAAAGCTGGGCGCTTAGAATATAAAGGATCTGTGTCTGAAAATAAGGGGGATTTTTGGATAATTTCTAAAATATGCTAATATACTATGATTAACTTTATTTTAGCAAATATCGGAACAAAATGTATTTTGAGGCCTACAGTGCACATAGATCCACCATTGTGATTTTATTTCAGATTTTTCGCTTGGATAAGTTCCGAGAACGAGGCCACATTTTTAGGGCTCACGTTTTGATGCCTCGCTGCCCTATGTTTAACCCAATATCAAAAATAGAACCACTATGGAAAAGTACTAATCGAGCCCTTTCATTTGATAATCCACACAGCCATACCCAGTAAAAAAACCTGTGTATGAAAAGTTCCCCTTAAACTCAAGAACTCAACATGAAATGATGCCACTTACTATATGTAAAGGGATTCTCAGACTGGGCATTTTCACCAAATTTCTGCTTCGGACAAAACCAAAAAACATTATAATGCCTTTAACATAACGCTCAGACCTCAAAATACGCCCATTCTGATCTACACATGCCGGAATGTACCTAATAACAGTATGTTATTATATTTTTTACATTTGCTGGAAACCTCCTGAACTGAAATAGAGCACGATACTTTAAAGTCTAGAGCAGATGATACTATTTCTATATCACTGATCCGTAAATATAAGTGTCACATTGTCATGTCTGATGCCTTTATGATTCGCATAATGAAACGTCATGTCTGGATGGCTCAAGTGGTTAGTGCCCTGGGCTGTCATAGCGAAGGTCGCGCTTCAAATCTCGCTTGGGCTAAAGGGATTTGTTATCGTGACCTGAATGTCGGATACCAGTCGACTAAGCTGTGAATGAGTACCTGAGTCAAATCTAGGATAATAATCTCGGGCGAGCGCAATGCTGACCACATTGTCTTCCACAGTCTAGTATGGTGTACCGTTACGGTCTTGAATGAAGTGGTCTAACATACTTCAAGGGCCTGATCCAACATGGACTGTTGCGCCAACATTATTATTGCTATTTCCGAGTTGTCATAATCTTGCAGATGCCGCATTTTACCTAATACTAGCACTAAGTGCCAAGCATTTAGGCTCGGACGATCCTACATACTTAAAAACTAAAGGAGCGCTGGTGGTGGTGCCAGTGGTAGGTCAATGGGAGAATCCGTCGAGAACTCCCCGCAACATCAAGCACGTATGCAGGAATGGTGTACTTCTGCATGGTTTGAACCAGACTGTGCGAAAGTCCCAGGACATTATGGGAATCCGTGAGGGATTCAGGTACAATACCTGTAGCTGACAATATTCTGCGAACTGCAACCACCCGCTCGAGATGCCAAATTTCTTTGATTTCTCCAGCCAGTGGCTATAGTTCACCTTCTTCTCCACGTATTTCCGTTCGATGTTGCTATTATGGGGGATAGCAACATCAATAATATACGCGCAGCGATCCGTCTTGTCAACTATTAGCACGTCAGGCTTGTTTTGCGGTATATGGCGATCAGTCGAAACTTGCTGGCCCCAATACATGCTGTAAGCAGAACTATCAAGTACTGCTTGCGGCTCATATCGGTAAACCAGATCCCGTGATCAGCCCATGCGTATATGCAAGGTTTTGGTGAATCACGTTACATACAGCGTTGTGTCTGGTGATGTACTGCACCGGTGCCATAACAGTACAGCCAGAAATGAAATGGTCCAACGTCTCTAACGCCGAACCACATATTCGGCACTAGTCGTTCTCCAACCGTTCTTTCATGATGAGTTTTTTATAAGCTCGAGTAGCGACCACGCCGTCCTGAATGGCACACATGAACCCCTCCGTCAGAACTGCACTGTCTGGACGTTCTGTTGGGTTTCCTTGAGAGATCTGAAAAAGCACCGCTGGTATGTTGCATTCTGGACACATCTGGAGTGACTTTCGCCATACCGTCGTAATCGACTGCATATGAAAGAAAGTTTCTGCTTTAATGTGTCCAGAATTTCAACTAAGGGTGTCTCACTGGGGATAGCATAGTTCCTGTAAACCCTCTACACTTTATTTCTCACCCGTCTGCTGGCATCGCCAGCGTTGATCAGAGTCAATGTCAGTAGCAATGTCCTGCCTTAGTGAGTCCCGCCGACGTTCTAGACGAATTTTCCATAGTGGATTTCTTTAGTCACTAAAACCAATAACACGAAAGCGAATCTTCGACCGTGCAATCTGACAGCCGCTACTGCACCACAATACACAGGTGATTGTAGTTGCAGCAGCGACGAATGTAAGCTAGTAACGGAACGGAAGAATGCTTCATACCGGGTAATGTTGCATTCTCAAAGAACACGGGCACGCGTAGAGACCTAAAAAGAACTGCGTCGACCGGAGAAGGTCTGTGAACTCGAACAGTACAGGGAGCAACAACCAAAGCATCCACTGCAAGTGTGGCCCTGGCAAGGATGATGCTGAACGAAGGAGGGCCACAGCATGCTTCCTGGTTGCTTATAGCTAGGGTAGTGAGTTCGATCCTGCTCTATGCAACTCCACTTTGGGGAAAGGCATTGCAGGTTACAGTTAACGCTAACAAACTGAACTTAGTTTGTTAGCGTTAACTGTAACCTACTCTACAGAAAAACTGCCCCTTGAGGACTGTCTCAGAGGATGCAGGTTTCGTCATCTCTGGAATGATGCCCATTGACATTTTGGCAGATTAGATGACGAATATACACAATGCAAAGTCTATCTCTCCTTTATCGCAGACGAAGAATCCCGGAAGAGATCTGTAAATAGATGCCAAGAGCGTTGGGAACGCTCGGAAAAGTGTCGGTTGATACACAGGCTCATCTCTGCCATCAAAGAGTGGTGGTACGGTGAGATTAATTATAATCTTACCCAGTTTCTCACGGGACATGGAGGATATCGCCAGTATCTCTTCAGGTTTATACTAGATACCTCATCCGATTGTCCAAATTGCAATGGAGACCCAGAGAATGTATTCTTCCACTGTCCGTTTGTGGAGGAAAGGAAGAACCTAGAGGTACTCGTATCAGACAATCTGGTGCGAAGAATGCTAGCATGTCAGGAAGACTAAGATGCGGTCAACTCCATGTTGCATTTATCCAGAGCAAACTGCGAAAGACAGAGGAGACTAGAAAAGCGCGGTTACGTACGCCGCGTAGAGACGAAAGGGGGCCAAGGTAAAATGAACTGACTCCCCGTGATGTAATACCTTATGGTGCTTCCACGGGGCTTGGGGGGACTCGAAGGTGGTTTTAGCAGGTACGAATCTCAAACGCTGTCGTATCCAGGCCAGTGTTTTTTGAAGATTTTCACCTCTTCAAAAAAAAAGACAGACAGACAGTAAACCGATTTTTACAAAAAACCTTAAAAAGGGCTGGGGAGAAGTAGATTCTTCATGAATGAAATTTTATTATTTCACTCGAATGTCAATTATTCCTGTTAATTATGACGTTAGCATCTTATTTGTATGGCTTGGGATGCGGTAAATTTGCACGAAATTGATAAGTTTGAACTATTATAACTTTGACACTAATAGTCGGATTTTCATGAAACTTGGCATGCATATGCATGATACTGTCCTCTATGCCGGTACAAAATTAGTACCCCTAGGATGAACCAATTTCTAAAAGTTAGTTATACTACTACTTATTAATAGTAATTTTATTTGAGGAGATATTGGAATAGGACAGATTTTGTGGCCTAGATTTTATCTACACGCACCTTCCTGATTATGTTCGCATTTTGGTTGGGTAGTTTCCGGAAATGAGTTAAATGGGTACATTTTGACTTCTTACTCGCGCAGTTTGCAATTTACGCCCAAACTAATATCAGTTTCGGAAAGTGCTAATTTGATATCCCACATGACTATATTCGATGAAAGAAATTTTTATATTCCACCTTTACATGTATGGGGAGCCCCCTTTAAATTGCACATAAATTTATGCCACTCACTGTAAGTGTGGGATTTCATAGTTCCCATATGACCACCAAATTTTGTTCGGATCGTTTTAGCCACTTTGGAGAAAAGTGCATGTGACAGACAGACAGACAGCGAATCGATTTTAATAAGGTTTTGTTTTACACAAAACCTTAAAAAAAAAGCTAAATGCACTTGCTGCCGCTTTTGATCACGCTGCTCCGCAAAGTAGAGGCGCTGAGGCAGCGTCTAGCGCTTCTGTCCTGTGATTGAAACCGTCAAAGCCAAATGCAATGTTTGTTTATTTAAGGTGAACCCAATATCTACGTATGTAATATATACGTATATCTTGTAGTTTGAAAAAAGTATGAAGCAATATTTTGGGTTTTAGCCATATATGAATGGAAAAAATGCGTAGAAAGTTTCTCACGCAAGATGAACGTAGAACCTTTATACACGAAGCACCAGATTCCGGTATTCCAATTTGTTTGATTTTACATGTCATTATTACATTTTTTTAGCTCCGTGTGGATTTCAACTTTACCTCAGTAAAGTAAGTAGGGGTCCTATTTTATCCTTCTTTGTTAATTTTCTTCAAATTATATTCAAAAGGCTATACTTTGCGTTGTTGTACAGAAATACATACAACTTCTTTTACCCCCTTTCTGAACACTTACCTATGTATTGTTATAACGGTGTCCGGATATCAATTTTGCTCACTGGGTTCCAAATTCAAGTACCCGCCTTCACCGACAGGTAATACTTTGCCGGGGAGGAGGGAGGATTCTTTGCAGGAGCATCTCCACATCTTCAGACATAAAGAAAAATACTGCTCGAATCGTCCCCAGCTGAAGTGTACCTCATGCGTTTATAAAAGCAGCGGTTAAACATCAAAAGATAAAACAATTTTTAGGGAGGGCATATTTGTATTCAGTCTGAGAAAATATAAAAACTGTTTACCTTGCAAATCACTGCTTTCTCTCTGTTCTGTGTAATATTAGTTGGGCATTCAGGAAATTATTATGGGCAACGTTGCAAGGCTGAGAAGAAAAAACGCAGTAAAGTGTACAACAGAAGCTGGATATCCATAGTTCAAACTAGGACCGCGTTGCAAACTTACCAAACTGAGGTATAGGCGCCATTTCTATCCACCCACGGCACCTATCAGCTCAGCTGTTTGTCAACATAGCAAACAGTTTGCGCCACTTCGCTGAAAATAGCATGTAAACACGACGAGGTCGGGGAACTGAGATATCTGAGATAAGGTTACTGCGGTTTCATGACTATTGTGCGGGAGGCGTTGACACGAGATGGATGAGAACCTGGTGATCGTGACAGGATTTGGACCATTCGTTGGTCATGAGTTGGTGAACGCCAGTTGGGAAGCGGTTCGTCTGCTTCCAGACAGCCTCGAGCACGACGGCAAAACGCATAACATTGAGAAGGTGCTGATTCCTGTGCAATACGATGCAGTGGACGAGAAGGTGGACGAAATCTGGAAAAGGAATCCGAAGGTGAGAATTAATACTTTTGGAATCAACACAGGCAGCCACAGCTATGCCCTTATACCCTTCTACCTTCTATTGTAGCTCGTCATCCACTGTGGAGTAAATGGCAATGCAAATTGTATACACCTCGAGCAATTAGCATACAACAACCAATTTTGCCGTCCAGATTTCTCGGGAAAAATCCTTAATAGTCCGTCAGTGTGTCTGGATAATGCAGGATCCTGTTGTGATACTATTTCCACCGAAATCGATGTCCAATCTATAGTCGATAAGTTGTTTCCCGACACCGAGGCATGTAATCCGCTTTGTATCTGCTCGCGTGACGTTGGAAACTACCTCTGTGGGTATATTTACCTAAAATCACTGGACAGAGATAAGAAACGTTGTCTGTTCGTGCATGTACCACCGATCGACCAACCATTTTCATCGCAAACAACAAGTGAAGCAATTCGCCAAATTATTGAGGAATGTTTGCACCAGCTGAAGAAAACTGACTAGATCGGTGGACTTTCTTCGGGAACATTGAGTGTTTCATGCTTAAGCTTGGTACTAAATGCCAATATTTTGTTTTTTACTGAAATTAACATTATTTTTTTCTATTATATGAATTATTTGATATAAAGTGTGTTTGAAGCAAACGATATCAAGTCAAATTTAGTTTAGGAAAACGGCCAACAGTAGAGGCTCTAACATTACGGTCCAGTGCAAAAAGCATTACATCCTGAATTGGTCGAAAACACCAATATATCTCCAAAGCGCTGAAAAGAACAAGTGACTCGATAGTGGAGTATACCATAAAAAAATTCAAAGTGCAGTTCCGGAAGGGAAATCAATCGATATGTTTGAAGTGGGTACGTACGTATCATCAGTGCAATCTGCGGAAAGGTGCTCAATGTTGCTGGGTGGTATGAAGAGAACTGGTTAAAATTAGTCCTGCAGATTAGCTAATATTTAAGTGTTTATAATAGGGAAGTCAAAATTACATAAAAATTCACTTATGGAATACAACATCGACATAACATATATCCTTAGCATAAGAGTGTATAGTAAGCATGGTCGCAACCTCGTTCCAAAGGAGGGCCATGTTATTTGGCTGTCCACAAAAATGTGGAGCCGACGAATATAAGGAACTAAATGCTGACACAATACTTACGGTTAACGGGGGAATTTGAGGCACCAGAACTCATATTGTCTTGGAAGCTCCCGCCCAGATAAAACAAATTTTACTGCTGTGTTGGCCATGAAAGCGATATTCACGCGAATAAGAACAATTGCAATACCATAATCCTGATTCCAAATTGTATTATGTACATCTTGTGACGCCAAGCGAAGATAATCGGCTGGAGTTAACCTGTTTCTTACGGTTCTGCGATTACTGGCGAACTGCTGTATGTACATGTACGAAAATCCTAGGAAGCCAGGGTTAGAAAGGCATATCTGGCATCTTGAGCGCAAGCCATGAAGAAGCATTTTTCGAAAATAATTGTTGAAATACTGTCAGAATGCATGGTTAATAGCTCGAAAATATGTACTTGTTTGTCTTTTGTTGTGTTTGTGTTTTGCTGATAAATGGAGTAAATAAATACCAAGTCTCTAGTCTAACGGGTCATCGCATTCTACCTGCCTGGATCAATGGGTAAAATATTAAAGGTGTCGAATAATTTGGTGGTAGCGTTATTTCTGCCAATGCTGGCATCAAGCTCCACGTTCGACATTCATTCATTAGTATCCACCACGGAACTCCAAAAATTCCGGCTTTTCATCGAGACTCGCCAATTGGACATCTCTAGCAGGTTTCTGGCATCCTAGCCAACGTCATTCCTCTGTCTCATACATATTGCCCCTATAAATTTTCCATGCTGGACCATTTTCACACATATGGATTAGATGACTCGCTCCCTATTTTAAGCGCAACCAAGCCAAAGTTACATCACTCTCACTCGGGAATCGTCTATCCTCCTGTACGAAGCCAAACATTTATGGGAGGAGTCTTTTCTCGAATGGGTCTATCATTGGGTTTAACTAGATTATTGGTTTGTACAGTAGTAAATTCAACTCTATGGTGAGGCTTTTGAAGCGAAACAGTTTTTGTAAGGTGCAATAGACTCTGCTGGCTGTCAAGGATTGTAGCTGTTATCGGCTACGATTTTTGACGATAGATAAGAGACATTTTCAACAGGTTTCGAAGTTGTAGTCTTCTGCCTTTGTTGGTTTCAATTGACCGCTGCTATTGGATGTCGCTGCTTCTTGGTTTTGATACTGAAGTTGCCTCCATGTATTTGTCTTGCTTTTACTAATGTAGCAAAGATCTCGTACCGCTTACTCTCGAAATGTTCATCATCTCAATATCGTCAATATAGGCCAATAGTTACGTGGACTTATCGCGAACAATTTTTGGAGCAAATTAAAAAGAATGCTTCATAGAACACCCACTTGCCTTAAACCTTCTTTGATAATAGAAGGTCTTGAAAGTGATCTTGATCCCCCCCAACACGGTTGGCCGTAAGCGAAAACAACGAGGAAAAATAATAGAAAAACAAATTGTAAAGGAAGGTTATCGAATAGACATCAACAACTTGTAACTGATAAAACAAGTTTGGAACATTTATCAGTATACGCGTATGAAAGCTTATGAATTAATAAGGTAATTCTAAACTCTTAGGATATATTGCTTTTGTTATGTAATATGTTACTTATCTTATGAAGCTTTTTATGTGTGATTATGTATATGGTATATCTGGCCTAACGCCCTCTTTTTTATGTAAAAGGATAGTACTAGACATATTCAACAAACCTGGAACAGCCGGAAAAATTATTTTACGAAACCCTTTGGGACAAGCATGCTTAACATCAAGGTGATTGGGGGAGGGATTAGAAATGAAAAGTGAGTAAAAATGGTCTCAAAGTTGACAATTGGATTCATTAGAATAAGAAATTAGATCAGCAATTTTCAAGTTAGCATTAATATATATGAATATACATGACTAGAAGATTTTGGATTTCCGCTCTTCAATACTCAACAATTATTGGAAACCCATGGACCTGGTTCAAATTTCTATTGGGGCCATAAAGTCAGTCTGGCAACCCTAAAACCGAATGTTTTCTTCAAAGTATATATATTTCTACACTAAACCAGGCATTCTAGGATAAGTTGACTTATATATATTACAGGATAAGATAGTGACCTATATAGAACGGTGGTTTGCAGTAATGGAGATAAAGATGATGCGTTGGACCATTATTAATATGGCATGATCACATCCGAAATGAGGATATTCACGATCGATATGTGGTTGTACCGATCGTGAAAAAAACCAGAGAGGCATCGTTAACAGTATAGACATGTAATTCGCGCTGATGAGAAATCATTAATTAAAGTTGGTCTGAACACCGAAGTCGATGGTAAACTACCAAAAGCCCGGCCGAAACAACGATGTCTTGATGCACTAGATGGTGACGTAATTGTCAGTTCGAAACGAAGTCGCTTTTGAATAAGATAAAGGCTGAAAAAAAGAAGATAATGACCTATATAGACAGCATAAATAATGTGTGCCTAAAAAGAGTCTGGTAGAGAAAATCCATGGTGAAAAAATTGGGACCGGGGTGAAAACTCCTATTCCGGATCCCCAAGAAAACTTCGGGCAGGGAAGAACTACAGAGGAAGCCATCTAGTTCCTACTTTCGGTACTGAACCCTCATTTTCTAAGGTTTTGTGTAAAACAAAATCTTGTTAACATACGTTTACTGTCTGCCTGTCTGTCTATTTTTTGTTTTTAAGATTTTGTGTAAAACAAAACCTTATTAAAATCGGTTTACTGTCTGTCTGTCCGCCACATACATTTTTCTCGGACGCTGTAGCAGCGATTGAGACCAAAATTCGGTGGAAAGGTGGGAACTGTGAACGCTAATGCATACAGTGAGTTACATTCTTTTGCGTCGAATTTAAGGGGAGGTCCCCATGCATGGAAAAGGGGGGTGTAATTTTTTTTCACCAAATACAGCCATGTGGTGTATCAAATGAAAGGTCTCGGTTAGTACTTTCCGAAGCTGATATTAGTTTTGACATTTGTTGGAGAGCTGGGGAGTTCGGAGGGACAAAATTGATAATTTTTTTTTTCTCAGAAACCGCTCGACCGAAAAATCTGAAAAAAATCAAGAAGCTGCCACTATATAATGCCTAGGCTCCGAAATACCTTCCATAGGGATATCCCTTTAAATAAAGTTAACAATAGTACATTACTATAATTGTTAGTAATTGGCTACATAACCCCGCTTAAGTTCATCCTAGCACCCCAAAAGCAATGTAGGCTATAATATAAAGCTTAATCCTACCAAGTTTGGTGGAAATCTCGCTATTACTAACAAAGTTATAATAGGTCAAAGTTGTCACTTCTTTGGAAATTCAAGATTTTGAATGTCAATATCACCCGTAAGTGGAAATTCTCATATAATATATGCGTATATTACGTGTTACGTACTAATGAGACAAATTCACACTCAAATGTCTTTATAAAAGAAATACACAAAACCTTTCATACTTGAAGCGTAGAGCTTCCGCTTTCCCGACTTGTGAAGAAATTGCGGTAGGAACAGAAATAGGTGTGCAATATGTATTATCTATATAGATAGAAGGACTAATAATTGTTAGACCGTAATGTGCCAATCTACAAACTGCTGATGCCAGAGCGGTCAATATCGCATAGCCCACCCTAGCATTAACTTTTTCCCGCCTTGTCCGTTTCTTTATTCTGTTGCGTTGGGTTCTATTTTTATTGAGTGCATAGTGTTTTCCTGCAATATTTGTTTGGAGAATAGATGGTCCAAGAAAGCGAGTGACAGTTTCGTCCAGGGCAGAGGCAACTCATCAGACGCTGTCTCGCCTCTGCCCGGGGACCAGCGTGACCGAGAGTAGCGACGAGTGGTAATCGCTCCATTTATATATAATCGTAAACCAGACATGAGAACGAATTACATTGAAGTGAAATCCGTCGTAAGTTCAGACCTAAACTAGGCCGAAGTGATTTTTTGTGAGTGTGCTGGGAGTCCTGAGTCTGCATCCACTTGATGACGGACCGGACCACTTGGGAAGCAGCTTACTTCCTCTCTTGTGGTCCACGGAGTCCTCTTTCATAAAAAAAAGTGACTGATGGTTTCGTCCAGGGCAGAGGCAATTCATCAGGACAGGATGGTATTTGATAATTATTTTGAAGGTAAGTTTTGTTTTTTGGTCATTGCTATAATTTGATTTTATCTACATATCTAGTTTGTACGCAAAATGCCGAATTAATAATACTTACGTAGTATTTATGCATTTTGCAGAATCAGTTATTGAGTTGTCCTCAGTTGGACGCAACTTAGATTATGAACCAAAAAAAAAAACAAATTAGGGGGAACAACCTATTGTGGAACAGCAAAGTAGAAAGAGGAAAAGCGAATTCTAGCCTGAAAGTTGGAGAAAAAACGTCTAACGTTCAAAAAATCAAGACAATTCTTAAGAAGCAGTAATTCCTGAAAAAGTGTCAAAATTCTGCAAGTGAAACCGATCGCTCGCCATTACGGACCTACAACTTCGCAATCCAGGGCTAAAACAAACACCAGGCAATTTTTTCCTATTCGCAAACGAAAATGGCCATAAAGTGCGCAATTCGTTTTTCCCAAACTTTCAAATGGAAGAGTTGATGGGGTTCTACGGTGAAAGGCAAATGATTCCACAAAAACCAAAGAGGAAGACATGCACTTGCCAATAAAACATCGAACCTTCTATATTTCAATACAACTCTTATTACACTAGCCATTAAAGCAGAAGAATATATTTGGCTAATGATTTGATTTTAAAAATATTATCATCATCATCAATGGCGCAACAACCGGTATTTGGTCTAGGCCTGCCTTTGTAAGGAACTCCAGACATCCCGGTTTCGCGTCGAGGTCCACCAATTCGATATCCCTAAAGGCTGTCTAGCGTCCTAACCTACGCCATCGTTCCATCTCAGGCAGGGTCTGCCTCTTCTTTATATAGATTTTCAGGTTGGATCATCTTCGTCCATACGAATTAAGTGACCCCTCCAACGGAACCTATTGAGCCGGATTTTGTCCACAACCTGACGGCCATGGTATTGCACATTGATTTCGTCATTATGTAGGCTACGGAATCATCCATCCTCATGTAGTGAGCCAAAAATTCTTCAGAGGATTCTTCTCTCAAACGCGGCCAAGAGTTTGTAATTTTTCTTGCTAGGAACCCAAGTCTCCGAGGAATACATAAGGACCGGGAAGATCATTTTCTTGTACAGTAAGAGCTTTGACCCTATGGTGTGACGTTTTGAATGAAACAGTTTTTGTAAGCTGAAATACGGTCCGTTGGCAGCAAACAACCGTGCGCAGATTTCAGCGTCGTAGCTGCTATCGGTTGTGATTTCCGATCCTAGATAGGAGAAATTATCAACAGTTATTGCTATGTTATTGGTTGGTTGGTTTCTGGTGCTGACGTTGCCACCATATATTTTGTCTTGATTTCATTGATGTGCAACTCGAGATCTCGTGCCGCCTGCTCGATCTGGATGAAGGTAAATTGTACATCTCGGGTTGTTCTTCCCATGATGTTGATATCGTCAACATATGCCAGTAGTTGGGTGGCATCACGGACCACTGTTTCCAGGGCCAGGTAAGAGGACGCATTATAGGGCATCCCCTTGTATTAGACGGTTGTTGATGTTGAATGGTCTTAAGAGTGATCCTGCTGCTTTTATCTGGTCTCGCACATTGGGCAGGGTCAGCCTAGACAGTCGTATTCATTTCGTTGGGATACCATATACCCTGTACTTTTCGAGTTCACAGTTAGTTCTCCCAAGCTTCCTTTCTCCGCTCGCCGGAGTCCACATTGTTAGAGGGGATTGTAAGTGGTGTTGTAATTCGGGCTCGGAGCACCATGCCAACGAGATAGTTATCCGAGTCTATATTGCGTCCCCTATATGCTCTTACATTGATCAAGGTTGAGAGGTGGCGGCGTTCGATCAGCACGTGGTCAATTTAGTTGAAAGTGGTCCCCTCTGAAGAGGTCTGCGTTTGTTTGGACCATTTTCCGCGCAAACCAGCTACTTTTAACAACCATTTCATGCGACACTCCTCAT
This sequence comes from Hermetia illucens, assembly GCF_905115235.1. Taxonomy (NCBI): domain Eukaryota; kingdom Metazoa; phylum Arthropoda; class Insecta; order Diptera; family Stratiomyidae; genus Hermetia; species Hermetia illucens. Next base: position 138,161,761 of record NC_051849.1, on the reverse strand, counting down.
TGAATAATCCGCGGTCCGTTATCATTGATATTTTGATGTAAGCTATGGGAGCCAACGGCTCTATAATATATGGTGTAGCGGCTCTTCGCCAGGAAGCCGGTCCCTAGGGAGCGCATGTTCCATTAGAATGCGCAACTCCTTATTCTGTTATCGTTTTAAATTCTTCTTGTCCAAGGCTCCTTCTGTTGCTTCGTAACGGTTTGTTTTCCGTGACGGGTTGTCAGCCCTACCTAACCCCCAATCTGGAGGACCAGTTGGTACAATTTGTCCCGTTTTTAGGCGCGGGAGACTCGCCTTCATCCTTCTTCGTCTGCAGCTTTTCGTGAAGAAAGAGGTCCCAGCGGTCACCACGTGCAAATAGAGATAGGGTTTGGTAGTAGAGCCATTGGTGTTGGTTCAGCAGGCGTTTCCAAGTTCTTATGCTCCATCGAGGGTACCAATTCACGTTTCGCCCTGGGACCTATACTACTCTTTGATCATAATTGCTTCTACGAAACAAAGCATGTGAAAGGGTAAGTCTATGGCGATCTGGAATACTTATCAGATTCCGCATTAAGCATTATCATCTAGAAGACTACTGCAAAGCGAGTCAACCAACCCAAGTTTAAGTTCTGTGAAACACATTTCCTCATTCTTTACTACTAAGCACACTCAATGGGGATCCACACTGATAACTCCCAAAGGAAGACAGTTGGGAGACTGGCTAAGAGACAGTAGATTAGCTATGGTTTCTTCTGGACAGCCTACTAATCTCCCAGCCAACCGATGAAAAATACCCCACCTAATTGGTTTCAGTAAAGAGACCTGTTTAATGCCAGTCGTTACTAAGCTCAACACACAGCCGGTAGCAATTTTACTCACGTGACCCACAGATTCAACGTCTTGCCTAATAAGGGTATAATTCTTAGAAAATTTTGGAAATTATAATGATTCTTAAATGTGATAGGGATGAGACCCAGAACTCGACGGGTTGCATCCTTTAAACTCTGCTCTTCTACCTTTGAAAGTGGTGGAAGAAACACTAGTTTTAAAAATCACACCGTATCTAGTAGAAAACAAAATGATTCTTCAGCACCAGTATTGCTTCGATAAACTACAGCATGGTCTGATTTTTAAAGTTGCTTCCAGTATGGATGGAACGCAAATTTGGGATGAAACGCAAAAGTTTCACGTCTCGCGATTATAACGTCCCAGGTGGAGTTTTCCAAGGTAGCGTCCTTGGACCGACACTTCACAGCTCATTTATACTCCGGATCTGACAATCTGGACTTTTGGAGATGATGCTGCCATTGTAAGTACCTATTCGAATCCTCATATTGCATCAAAAATCTACTTAAATAAATAGATAAATACTCTAAGCTGAACCCGAACACAAACGCTTGCTCTGCAAAATTGTCATAATATCAATCTACGGAATTTAAATGCGAGGAATATCCAACATGTAATTGCTGCAAAGAGACCAGTTCAGGATCCTTGGCATGTGAAAAATATAAACATCTACAGATACCTCGAAATTGCAGCAATAAAGGGGGAGTTCTCATTTCAGATAACGAAATACAAAGGAAAAACTTCGTGCCATAATCCCTTAGCCAGGAGACTACTTCAGCAGCATAATGTCAGCCTATTCAAAACAAAGGGTTCCTACTCCAAAAGATACATTAAAATAAATATGTCATTACAAAAAAAAAAAGCAGAAATTAAAGGGGAAATGCGAGAGAGCAACCGAATTTGACATCATTGCAAGTGAGGAAACGAAGAACCGGGGCCTAATGCTCTGGCTCATTGAGTTCCTCAATCATGTTATTGATGAGGATAGAGCACCCAGGGAATGCAAGACGGCCGTTCCAATATGCAAAAAGAAAGTTAGTCAGGCAGAATATTCGAATTACCGCCCGATTCCGTAATTATCTCATCCAAAAAAACATCTTACGGGCATATTTTCAACATCAACCTACCTAGCTGTTTCTGAAGAAACCCCATGACGATCTAGAAAGGGCATTTAATCGCACTTTACAAAAACCCATCCGGTACGAACTGTGATATCCAGTATTTGCATTCGCATATTCATTTCCCCTTATTTTCGGTTGATGTTATTGTAAAACAGTAGAAACATTCTTTTTCGAGTTCCAAATTTATTTCTCTATTTAAATGTATAGAACACAGCTATTTAAGAAACTAACTTCTCTTTACCTAAATCAACGTTTGCCCCTAAAGAATCTTTCAGAGCTGCTAAAATTTGATCCCCGGTCAGCGCTGGAGGCACCTGGAAAGGCAAATTTATATTTTCAAGTATTCTAATGTATACAGAAGTGCATGAAAGTTACCACAACAATGCTATAGCCAAGATGTTCCAATAACCTAAGTTTCAAGCCAACAATCGACACTGGTTTCTCTTCAAATTTCAGCATATGATTACCCTCTAATACTTCCACAAAGCATTTCTTCCCATCCTCCAGCTCTACTAGAATACTCGCGATATTCAATTGATGTATAGCAGCAACGTACTGGCTGTTTTTCACCCCTAACTCTTCCTTATTCTCCTCAATTATGTTGAAAACGTTCTGCAACTGTGGCTGCTTCTCAATGAGGTATTTTGGGGCTGGTCTTTGTTCGTCAAAAGATTTCTTTTGAGGTTTTCTTATCCAGTTTGGCTCCTCAATTTGAATACAGCTTTTCAGTAATTCAAGCCTGGAATCAAGTTTCACTCTGTCGACGCTTTCAGTTGGGATGCTTCGTAATTCGAACACTGCCTGCACCAGATCTTGCGACTTATGGCCAAGCGTCCACAATGAGAGGACTGTGTCGATTAATTCGTCAGGACAATATTTATACTCGTCTCTTCTGACTTTATTCAAGATGATTTCGGTCAGAAAATCGTAGTCCTGGGGAGTGAGTTGGTCGTAGCCTAGTGAAGCACAAGCCCAAACGAAAGTTGATAGGTCTTTCGCCCGCATGTCATTGAAAGCGAGGTTGTCATCGTTAGTCATTGCATCCAGTTTATTTAAACATGACTGGGTGAAGAAGGTACAGATTTTGGGGTTATTGTAATGTCCGTCCGCGAATAATGCTAAAATGTGCACCAGACCTTTGAATTGCATATCATCCAGTCTCCCTTCTGCTTTCAAAGACAGAACTTTATTCAGGACTTTGTCGGATTGTACGCGGTTCAGTCGTAAGGATTTCACGAATGTTATCAGAATCGAGTCATCTATTCCGGCAGACTCTGCAACTTCTTGCACCAGCCGCTCCTTGAAAGCCGGACTATCGCACACTGAACTCGATTTGAATAGGGCGTTTGAAACAATTGCAAATTCCATTTGCGTAAATTTATCTACGTAGCGTTCTAGATGCCTGTCTCTGATAAACTTCATCAGTTCGATGGACCGCCGATGTTTCTTCCACAGTCCTAGGTAAAAGCATATCTCCACGAGCCGCTCTTTTGGACAGTCGTCACCCAGTTCTGCCACCAACTTCTGAATGGCCCTGGGGTAGAACGCGAACTTCGTGATCTTGTTGGGTAGGAGGAACATGAGTGCGTACAAAGTACTCAAAAGCGTTTCGTGATCCATTTCATTGATCCGCGCCAAGCAAATGGAATCGATTTCATTGAGCGCCTGAGCGACCTTCTGTGGATCTCCATTCGTTTTAAACGTGTACGTGTATATCAGCAAGCGGGGGATTTGGTCTGTTTCGATTTCATGTAAGGACTCCCGGAAGCTTCGAAAGTCGGTGAGTGGATAAAAACTGGAATATTTGATTTTCTGTGGGATCAGAGGGTCGGTTTTGCACTTCTCCAGCGCAATGTGCTTAACAAACCGAGTAATAAGTGTTCCAGCTTCACCGTGTGATCCTGCCAACAAATCCCTCGTAGTGAAGGCCGCATACAACGCTCCGATGGTGCTTATTTGCCGGGGGATGATTTTAGAATTTTGCAACACGAACTGCTGGACGACGACTCGTGACAGCGACAACATCGTTAATGTTTCTTAGAACACTTCACGGAAATTAGGATATTCACTTTTTATTCGACACTGACAATTATGAGATCATTCCGGCGAAGTTACTCAACGCAAAACCCAGCGTACAGACATGCACTTACGCCTAGAACACTTTGACAGATGTAGGGTTATGTTTACTCTTCAAGTTGACATGCTACTCACTTGACGTTTCCCAATTCTGCTTAAAATACCCCATACTGGGGACAGGGTGGAATTGTCTGTAGAATTCATATCAAATTGGCCAGTAATTCGATTAAGTTTACCAATTTTCTGTGGAAAAGCTTGCAGCAAGTGATACTGCGTAGATATATAAAGGAAGTGTTAGTGGGCAATCATCACTGCAAGAGTTGATCATCTTGGAACCAAGTAAATTCAGTGGAGGCCCCAGAGTATCGCACCCCTGGTTACATTAGGGGAACCCGACGACCTACATTCAGGTAAGTCAACCTAATCTTTGCCGTGAGAACACTCGCTGTTTGTTAAATTACGAGTTAACCATAGGCTGAAGTCCTAAAACCCTTCAGATTTTTCCAGTGAATGTTGAAGTTTTAATCACTTGTGAAGCTCAATGATTGATGTTGGTTCCAGTTCACTATTTTCTGCTTACACCAAAATCCATTTATTAATTTGTTGTTGTCCATTATTCCATTATTATTGCAACTTACTGCACAATACTAAACAATAGACGCACAAGTTTGCTCTACAGGCGTTCATTCTAGCGCCTTCTTCCTCTGGATTTGAATTTTTAAATATATTATTGCTACCAAATAAAAAATATATTTTATCATATTTGCTTTGGGAACGAAAGACTATGTAGTTTACACAAGTAAATCTTTCTAATTCGACTCGACCAAACCCAGGAGTTCCTTCGATAGTTTTGCAATCCAAAAAAACAGCATTATGAGTGTTTTTGTGCTAATTCTTTAGACCTTCGCCTGTCACGCTCCTTACCCAAGGTCGTTATTCTTTTTTTTCACAAAGTTTCCTTGTTATAGTAAGTACAAAATGGAACGAGGACGTCCTGCTGCTGGTATGCTTCTATTCCGACGATATGCCGGGGAAATTCAATATCTACTACTTCAAAAATCATCTGGCGCACATCATTGGAGCCTACCAAAAGGCCATGTCAAAAAGTGGGAAGATCCTTTCATGGGAGCTATTCGTGAAACTTTCGAAGATTCAGGGTATGGGGAACGGGTTTATGACTGTTTTTTTTTTGCTGCACAGTTTACTTCTTCACAGGTATCTTGAGAAAGATCTCAAAATTTATACGGATATTACCACAACTTCCGAATATATCGTGAAAGGCAAATTCAAAACAGTCATCTATTGGTTAGCTGAACTGATCAATCCAGAGATGCTTCTTCATTTATCCAGTGAACATGAGGATTACAAATGGTTGCCGAGAGAAGAGGCTAAAGATCTAGCACACTATGAAGAGTTATCAAATGTCATAGATTGGGCTGAGGAGCAAATTCTGAAACTACAAAAGTGATCCTCGTTTTTAATAAACAAACATCCTTCCTATTTACATTTGCTGCATACATACATTAGAAATATGATAATCAAAAATGGTGATGTGAAAGAAGCACAATTTGTTAGTTTTATTAAGGTTTTGTTTCATCCAAAATTAGTAACGATTAATACTTAGAAGATCTTAAGAAATAACAATTATGACCTAAGATATTACTCCATCCGCTTGGATGATCGTACCTTTGTGTACTACCTTTTGTTTTCCCTGGTCCTGTAAAGAATGAAACCCTTAAACTCTAGAGCTGTGTGAATTTCAAAAGTGGTTTGAATCTTCAAAACGAATATGATATTGAATAAAGTTTTATACTGAGAAATGAAACAGGACCTTATGTTTGTTATAAACGAAAAGGATTTATTTTCAGTCAAGTCTCATACCAACCAAAATGTTGAAATTTGTATTCTGCTGGTAGCTCCATTGATCAAATGAAAGGTTTCGGTTAGTACTTTTCCAAGCTGATATTAGTTTTGATATTTGTTGGAAAGGCGGGGAGTGCTGGGAGTCGAAATTTGGAAAAAATCAAAAGGCCGCCACTATATGGTGGCTAGGCTCCGAAATTCTTTCCATATCGATATCCCTTCAAATAAAGTTTATAATAGTATATTATTATAATTTTCAGTAATTGGCCACAGAACCGGCCTTAAATTCACCGTCGCATTACGAAATTTTGTAGCAATGTAGACTATAATATAGAGCTGCTAACTTTGGTGGAAATAGCACTATTATTAACAAAGTTATAATGCGTCAAAGTTGTCACTTTTTTGTAAATTCAAGATTTTGAATGTCAATATCACCCGAAAGTCAATATTCTCACATAATATTGGGTTGGGGAAAAAGAAATGTCGTATTTTGTCGATAGATGGCGACACGTAAACATATCTTGTGTTGTACTTATCGCATCGGGTCATTCTATACGGCGATTTGAAAACGAAAATCTGCGCTACAAGTGTCTCTTTGACAGTGTTGTGATCGAACGTTTCAGTCTCAAGTTATAGCGTGTCAAAGATGAAGTCCACCAAGCAAGAAATTCGTCATATTTTACGTTTTTACTACCTGAGAGATAAAAATGCAACGAAGGCGGCCGAAAAAATTTGTGAAGTGTATGGGCCCGATACTGTAACGATTCGCACAACACAGCGTTGCTTCGATCGATTTCGTTCTAGTGTAGTGGATGTCGAAGATACACCCCGTACTGATAGACCGATCGTCGTAGAAACCGATAAAATCGTCGAAATCGGCCAAGTGGGCTGGCATGTGAGCATTCGCTCGATTGGCCAGGAATTGGATATAGACCATAAAACCGTTTGGAACCGTTTGGAACCATTTGCAGAAGATTGGATTCCAAAAAAAAACTTGTTTTTTGGGTGCCACACGAGTTGACATAAAAAAATCTCTTGGATCGAATCAATGTCTGCGATGCACTGCTGAAATGGAACGAATTCGACCCATTTGTGAAGCGGATGGTGACTGGTGGTGAAAAGTGGATCACGTACGACAGCCTCAAGCGAAAAGGATCGCGGTCAAAGCGCGGCGAGCTGGCCCAAACCAACTGTGTCCTCTACTGTGGGCAACTCGACCGTTTGAAGTAGGCGATTGACCAGAAGCGGCCAGAATTGGTCAATAATAATGGTTTTGTGTTCCATCATGACAACGCTCGGCCTCACACATCTTTGATGGCCCGCCAGAAGCTATGGGAGCTCGGATGGGATGTCCTATCGCACCCACCGTATAGTCCGGACCTGGCACCAAGTGATTATCATCTCTTTCGGTCCATGCAAAACGCTCTTGGTTCTACTAAGTTGGCCTCAAAAGAGGCTTGCGAAAACTGGCTGTCTGATTTTTTTTTGCAAATAAGGGGGGGGGGCGGGGGGTTATAATGGGGGGATAATGAAGTTTCCTTCTAAATGGCAACAAGTGTGCGAACAAACCGGTGCATATTTGACTTAAATCGGATAATTCTAAGTATGTTAAATAAAGCGTCAAATTTCGATCGCAAATACGACATTTACGTGTTACATACAAATGGGACAAATTCACAGTCAAATGTCTTTATAAAAGAAATACACAAAACTTTTCATACCTGAAGCGTCCAGCTTTCGGTTTCCCGATCACGATCCGAAAAGTATAGTCCGAAGTGTGGCGGGTGTATCAAAACCGCTTCGTGTCTCTGTTGGTGTTCATCAAGGAAGCGCCCTCTCACCACTTCCCTTTGTTCTTCTTGTGCACTGCTTTATGCAGATGATGTTTTATTAGCGTCTAATAGCAAAAATTATCTCGAGCAATTTGTTCAAAAATGGAATGGTCGCTTCATGCAACACGGTCTCAGATTGAATCTGAACAAAATTGAGTTTTTGACGACTGATCACCATGAAACAGGCACAATCATTGTCACCGGCAGTGACCTGCCCAGAACTGAGCGATTTAAATATCTCGGGTCAATGCTATCAGCCAATGGAAAACTGCGTTATAAAATTGCTTCACGCATTAACACAACCTGAATGAAGTGGCGTTCCGCAATTGGTGTTTTTTGTGATCGACGTATCAACAAACGTTTCAAATCCAAAATTTACCGCAATTTCGTCCGTTCTGTCGCTTTCTATAATTCTGAGTGTTGACCAACTATAAAAGACAATGAACGGCATCTTGCGGTAATGGAGAAGATGTTACGTTGGACTAGTGGCGTGACACGTTTTGATCACATCCGAAATGGGGATATCCGCAATCGATATAGGTTGCACCGATCGGGGTAAAAATAGAGAAAGGCGTCTTCGATGGTACACTTTACATGACTGATGTAATTCGCGCTAACGAGAATTCACTTGCCAAGATTGACCTGAACATCGAGCTGAGTGAAATTATGCGGTGTTTCCAACGATTAATTGTCTGAAATAATAAAAAAGAAACTTGTTATTTCTTTTTCGTTGGAGTGGATATTTATTCGTGCAAATATCGATATTTGTAAGCATTGATAAAGGGAACAAGTGGTTCCCGAAATATCGGTATTTGCAAGAATAAATATCCACACCAACGAAAAAGAAACAACAAGTTTTTTTTGTTATTTCAGATTCTGAACATCGAAGTTGATGGTAAGCGACCAAAAGGCCGGGCGAAACAACGGTGGCTTGATACGCTGGATGGGGATTTAAAAGCCTCGAGGTTGCATCCAGATCAGGCATTTGATTGGGCCAAACGGCGAAACCGATCACAACGAACCGACCTCGCTTGTGAACGGGACAAAGGCTGAAGAAAAAGAAGAAGAAGATTGGCAGGGAAGAGATCATGTTCCATTAAACTCAAAACGAAACGAAAGCCTATTAGTATTTAGTTGACGTTCATCATCTGAAGAGTTTTACTCTTCGAACGGCAAATATTTTCAAAAACACAAACATTTGATTTCATACGGACCAAACATTTGGCTACGTTTGAAAGGTTAACTCTCGAAGACTATCTAAGTATTTACATTGATAAATTTAAGGAGTAAACATTTTGAATAGTTGTCTTCTCTTGCCTGCTGGATTTTTTGAGGAAAGCTCTAAAATTGTAGCTCTGTGTACACCCTAATGTGGAAGCGAAAACTGATCAGCTTTCTTTCAACATCCTTGGACCTATATTATAACAGGGATGGCAAAAGGGAAAATTTCAACAATAAAAACTAAAACTTTCAACAAGTCGGAAGCTTAGTCCTTCATGTATAAAAGATTTTGTGTATTTCATATGTGAGTAAATTTCGTTACAGGGCGATTTGATTTATACGCAACCAGTAAGTGTATATTAATTAAATATGTCGGGCTATCCACGTTGATGTCATAGTGGCATTCATATAATAACACAATTTTGGTCTAGTATATAATAATCGTTGGCGCGATGGATCTTGACCTTGAAGCGTGTTAAAGTACTTCATTCAAGATGGTAATGTTACGTTATATGACTATGGTATACTTTAGAAGGTAATGTGGGCAGCATTGCGCTCGCCCGCGGTTATTACCCTGATTTGACTCACAGCTGAATCGATTGGTATCCAACATATAGTCACGATACAACTGACCTACTATAATTTTGCTAATAATAGTATAATTAACTTTATACTTTTCATTACTATGTCTTTTATTGTGCTTCAGGTCTCTGGAATGTTTGTAATCCGAGGATAAATTTAGGAGAGAAAGGGATTCCCAGTAAAGTTCAAAAGTTATATGTTACATATACAATAATATAGCATTTTCAACTTTATGTGAGCAAGGATCGGTATAAGATATTCCCAGGTGTAGATCTCACATAAAGACACCATTATGGTTTTTTTTCCAGATTTTTCAGTTGGATATAAAAACTTCTGAGAACGAGCCCTGTCTCACTTCGAACTAGCGCTTTTTAATCAATTCTTTCTACAAAAAACCTTAAAATAAATAAACTCCCAACATTGTACGCACAGAGTGTTGGATTCTCGCAACGGCATTCCGCCGGAATATCAACCAAACACCTCCACATTATCAGAGTACCAGCCTAGAACGATGTGGCGACGCAAACGCACAGAATTTACGAATTGCGTTGGCCATGACATCGAGAAATAAGTCTGGTGAATATAATGGTTGAGGTAGAGTCTCGCAATCCAATTGATACAGTTTCTACACTGTTGTGCTCGATACATGTGGACTGGCGTTGTAAAGAAGATTACACCATGTCTGCTGGCTAATGCTAGCTATTTTCTGGATCATTTGTTATGCATTTCTTGGAGTTCTGTAGAAGACTTCGTTGCGTCTATTGTTTCACGTCTATTGGTAAGGAAGGAATAATTAATAACACCATCAGCAGACTATCACGGCGACGCGATAGTTGAGAGGCTAGAGCGTCACCCTCTCAATCTTGTCGCTCTGGGTTCGATTCCCAGTCGCCATGGGTGTCTGTGTTCGTCTTGTGTTTGTCTCGCTGCTATGAGCTTATCACTTGCTCAGGGTTTTTTTTCAAAGAATATGGTCATGATGAAACATAGGGGAGCGAGGGGTCAAAATGTGTGCCCCAAAAAGTGAAACAGGTCTCGTTCTCAGAACCTATCCAACAGGAAAATCTCAAAAAGTCACAGTGGTAGAAATACAAAATTTGGCATTAGTTTAGGCGATAATATAGGACTTTCTGGAACTTTGGAAAGTTTGAACGCAATCTAACTATTATTAACATCTATATATATAAAAGAAAGTGGTGTTAGTTACACTATTTGTAACTCAAGAACGGCTGAACCGATTTGGCTGAAAATTGGTGGAGAGGTAGCTTAGAACCAGGAGACGGACATAGAATACTTTTTATCCCGTTCGATCGCGTTTGCGTGAAGTCACTATAAAACGTGGTATAACAAAAACGCATCTGACATGAAATAAGAAAACGCAAATGACAGCTAATCATAATTTTGTCTATGGTTAAGTAGAAAATTTGATAATATAAATTTTGTCAGAAATATAAAATCATCAGTAATTTTTATTCTATTTGAATTATCATTAACAATGCTGCGACCAAGACAATCGAATCTTTCCCGACACTTTGCTTTATTGAAGAATATTCAATGACAGAAGCAAGGCAATACGGTTCCTGGTTGTCCGGATGTGCGTTCTACTGATGCTCTTGGTCGTGTTTATACAGTTCATCCAAAGAATGATGATCGAAGACATCTGTTACCTTATGTGCGGTCTATTAGTCAGGTTAGGAATGCCGCCGCCAAACCTTGAAATGAATGACGCATTTTATCGAGAATTGGAACGGGAACGTGAATATGATCACCAGGAATTAGATTTAGTAGTTCAAACAAATGTACCACTGTTAAACCCCCAACAAAAGGAAGTTTATTATGATACCTTAATGAAGGGAATTGATGATGGAAATGATGGTTTATATTTCTTGGATGCCCCTCGTGGAACTGGTAAGCCATTCGTCATATCAGTAGTTTTAGCTGCTGTTCGTGCGAAATCCAGTTGCTTCTTCTGGAATAGCAGCCACATTCTTAGGATGCCGTACGGCTCATTCAACATTAAAATTGCCGTTAAATCTTCAAACTATCGAAGAACCAACATGTAATATTTAAAAAAAAAACTCCGCAATGGCGAACCTTTTATCAGCATCGAAAATCATCATCTGGGACGAATGCACGATGGCGCAAAAACGTGCATTAGAAGCACTTAACCGAACATCGAAAGATCTACGCAATGACACGAGATGTTTTGGAGGCGCAATGATTTTACTGTCTGGGGATTTCCGCCAAACACTGCCAGTAATTCCAAGATCAACGGCTGCCGACGAAATAAACGTTTGCCTCACATCATCGAATCTATGGCGCTATGTGAACAAACTTCAACTGACATCTCCTAAAGATTTCTGTGAGCAATTGCTGACTATCGGTAATGGTCGAGTACCTGTTGAAACATCATTACTAACTACAAAAATAGTAAATGGTTGATTGAGTGAGCAATTTTAACGGCTAAGAATAAAGATGTAGATGACCTAAACTACATAATTCAGAATGATATCATTGGAAAAATGCATTCATTCAAATCCATTGACTGTGTAACAAATGAAGATGAAGCCACCAACTATCCAATTGAACTTTTAAATTCCTTGCCTGGCCACACAAAATTTACGCCTAAAGGTTGACTCCGTAGTAATCATATACTCAAAGGAAAATTCGAAGGTGAGGAAGTTCTCATTCCGAGGATGCCGATGATCCCAACCGATATGCCGTTTGACTTCAAAAGAATTCAATTTCTAATCCGTCTTGCATTCGTCATAACTATTAACAAATCACAAGGCCAATCCTTGAAAGTTTGTGGTCTGAATCTGGAAAATCAATGTTCAATTATATGTGGCATGTTCACGGGTTGGAAGACCATCTGCGTTGTTTGTTCTTGCGCCTGATAATAAAACAAAAAATGTCGTGCATCGCAAGGTGCTTAACTGAAGAATGCAGCCTATTAAAGAATCATTGAAATACTTGATTAATAAAAAAATTAACTTCAGATAAAAAATCTGCTTATTTTTTGCGTCTAAGGCGGAGCAAAGTTCGAAATGTCAGCTAGTGGTTAATAAAAGTCAAAATATTGCATTTCACGTAAATTTATTGCATTCTAGGAAGTATATGACATCATCATCGTATGTATAAAGTGAACTTATCTGAACGACGGGGTCCCTGGAGATACTTTCGCCTTTCTTTTTTGGCTTTTTTAGTTATTTGAATATCAGTATCGATTACTGGAGACATGCATGTGTGTATACGTATATGCTAATGAAATTTGCGGGTAGTGTTCAATAAGATGGACGTGTATGTATGGATGGATCCTTTCGTGCGCAGAGTAAAGTGCCCTGACAATTGTAAATAACGCCATTCACGTACAGTTCGGATTGTCGATTACGCCGGAAGAGCCACCCACCCACCAGTTGAACTGAATGCACCATCCACTGGTAACCAACATCATTAGCTCTGGACGTGGAAGGACTTGAGACGAGAATTCAAGATATTTTTGTGTGTGAGCATTTATCAAAAATGTTCATTAGCGATAAAGATGCATTGCATCATGCAACTACATTGACAGATCACTACGGGCAGAGATCGCCAGTCCCCCGCGGCAGATGGCATTGTGTGGTGAAGCTTAAAATAACCAAATCTGGAACCGAACACGAAGGAGGAAATAGAGATACTATGGCTCAACTAATATAGCGGTAATTTATCGTTATGATTGATATGACAGCTTGCTTTAATTGTCACGGGACTTTAGGGAGAAAGTTTAAAGATTTCCGAAGTCTTTATTAGCTCGATGAATTTTTGCTTCAAAAATTAAAAAAAAATGTTTTACGGATTTGATGAACTGGGGTGGGCTGAAACTAGCTACTCGATTTTGCTACAAACTAAATACACCTATTTATTTGTCTGGTCTGGTCTGGTGTCTGGATAGCTGAGTGGTTAGAGCACAAGGCCGTCGTACGGAAGGTCGCGCTTCAAATTTCATTGGCGGCAGTGGGATTTGTATCGTGATTTGACGTCGGATACCAGTTGACTCAGCTGTGAATAAGTACAGGAGTCAAATCGGGGTAATAATCCCGGGCGAGCACAATGCTGCCTCCTACAGGGTACTGTTATCCTGTAGTGTACCGTTACGGTCTTGAATGATGTGCTCTAACAACCTTCAAAACCCTGATCCAATATGGATTGTTGCGTCAACGATTATTATTATTTATTTCAATGCATTTTTTATGTCTGTAGATGCAGATGACCTTCCAAAACATTTCTTCAAATCCTCCTTTTGAAGCTTCTGAATTTCGACTTTAAACTGCATTTATAACCTCCATTAATTGGAACTAATTTTTGGAAATATCCAGAAATTACTTGTTGCTAGATCAGGGTAGTATGGAGTTGATGTTGGTTCTCCGGTGCTTGAAAACGCAACAAAATTATTGTTTTTAAGGTTTTGTTTGCAGAAATTTTTTTCACCGAATATAGGAGTATCAAATGAAAGGTCTCGATTAGCACTTTTCGAAGCCAGTCTTAATTTTGAGATTTATTAGAAAGGCGGGGAGTGGGAGGGGTCGAAATTGGAGATTTTTTAACGGACCCATATTCAGAAACTATCCAACTGAAAAATCTAAAAAAAATTATAAAGCTGCCTCTATATGGTTCCCAGGCCTCAAAATACTCTCCATATCGATATCTGTTAAAATTAAGTTAATAATAGTATATTACCATATTTTTGGGGAAATTGAGTAAAACCCCCCTTAAGTATATGCCAGAGTTATAAAAGTTGATAGTAGTATAAAATATAATATGAAGCATATTATCCTCAAGTTTGATCATACTATTAGTAACAAAGTTACAGTAGCTCAAAGTTGTCTTTACCGTATAAATTTACTGCAATTGGATATCAAATGGGTAGTCAGACATGCTAAATACATATACATAACGGGCTACGTACAAATGGAATAGTTCTACACTTAAATATACTGACACAAAAAGCAAACAAAACCTTTCATACCTGAAGCGCCCAGCTTCCGGTTTCCCGACTTGTTTTTTAGAAGTATGAGGTAGTGCATTGTTATGGTGTGAAAAGTAGTGCCTAAGTTCATTTGAAAACTTGGTAAGCAGGTTTTTTGGTACCACTTCGCGGTTACTGTTGTTTGTTTCCAAAGGAGTAGTAGCTACAGCTTTGGCCCTGGTGAAATGAATTGACGTCATCCCTTTTGTTGTGTTGCCTTGACGATCGGATTGGCTGCTTCTGGACTCACTGCCATAAACTGCTGTTTGGTTTCTGGGTCGCACTTATAGAACCAAACTTCGTCACCAGTAACGATTGATGGTAGACTGGCTGTTTTTAAATTTCGTAAATTTTTTTTTTAATGATATGAACCCGTGCTTCCTTTTGAGCGCCATTTAAAATGCGTGGAACCCATTGAGAAGATTGTTTCGTGTATACCCGATGATGATCAAATATTCGTGATACAGCCATGGCATTCAAGCTCAGTCCGTTAGCAATCATTTCCTGATTCAATCTGGGATCTTCGTCTAATTTAGGTTTCACAATCATATCATCAGTCGAAGATTTTGGGCGGTCTCTATGCGGTTCATTCTCCAACGAAGAATGCCAATCTTCCGTCGCCTGGACACAGTTTTCAGTGAGGTTGCCTTCGTTCCATATACTTTTTGGCTTTCATTAAGAATCATCAATTGTGCGGTCTTTATTTTCGCTGATCTTCCTGAAATTTCACATAGCATGTCGTTAACTTACAATTTGTTAAATTAACTCAACTAAAAATGGAAACGTCAGTTTACCGAACTTTTATTAGTTTCTTGGTAAGTTTCGACTTGCTCATCAATCGTGGAATCAAGAATCATCATTGAATGTCGACGGAGCTGCTTTATCCTGAGTTTCTCTGCTATTAAACGTTATAGCAGTGCACACCAGATGAATTGTTACACTCCTTTTGCAAGTATGGGCACTCAACAAAACATTAAAAATGTATCTCCTGAAAAAATCTTAGAGATCAATTATTAACGAAACCTGTATAGAGCATTTGAGTAACACGATGAAAGTTAACAATCTAAAATCTTTCCCTTTTGTTTTACTAAAACTGTATACTTTGCATACATGCATTTGTCGGCGACTACTTGTCGCCTTTCTCAGTGCTAGAGTTGGAATGAACTTAAGACCAAGACCGAATTGAACTCTTCAAACTAATTGATATGAGTGCCAGAAATATGAATAACATTGGAATACTAAAAATAATGCTGTAAGCTAATATCTTCTGATTAAAGGCTTATTTCTGACCGTGATCTATTCAACAATGTCCGGAAAATTAAATCATTCCCCTGATATGATTAATTCTTTTCATTATTAAATTGAATGGAGTCTGAGCATTTATATATCCTTATTTCATGTTTTATCTTTATTATTAAAATTGACACTTCATATTGAATAATGATGGGATGTGCGGTATATTTGCCGGATGCGATAAAGCTGAAATGTTAAATTCTTAGAAAGCTATAAACACTTATAATGCTTATTTCGGGCATAGAAATTCCCAGAAACATTTGAAAACTGGCTTATCAGCATTTCACTTTCTTCCAATAAATTGATTAAAGGCCACACTCTAATCTCTTCCCCTTTCACAACTATTTTTTTGCCACAGCAACTAAATACGATTTTGTTATTTTAGTAACTGTCTCAAATGGAAGGGCGGCTTTATCGTGCGGCTGGGATCGTCATATTCCGGCGACTTGCCGGACAAATCCAGTACCTACTGCTCCAAGCTTCTTATGGTGATCATCATTGGACACCGCCTAAGGGATTTCTTGACCCCGGCGAGGATGATTTTTCGGCAGCCGTTCGAGAGACTACTGAAGAGGCAGGGTATGAAAAGAATGGGGTTCGCTGATATAATTGTTGCCTCAATATTGATTTTTTTTTGTAGGTACCTTGAACACGATCTTAGAATATTTAAAGACGTGAACAAAACGCTAGAGTATGAAGTTAGGGGTAAACTTAAAACGGTTATCTATTGGTTGGCCGAATTGATTGATCCACAAAAGCCGCCCACTTTATCCGATGAACATCAAGATTATAAATGGTTGCCGAAAGACGAAGCAAAAGTGCTTGCTAAGTACAAGCTGATGGCGGATCTTATCGATTGTTTTGAGGAGAAGATTCAGGATCAACAAAAATAATTCCAATTCGAAATCGAATACTTTATTTAGTCAATTTGTAGTTAGATATGAAATTCGAATTTATTATATGGTGACGCATTTATTGACAATAAAGAGAAGTCCTAAATGATTTTATCAAAATTTAACACTTGAATCGTTGCATTTATCATTAAAGGAAATGTCTTCGGTTAGAATGTTCAAAAAAGTTCAAAGCACTCTAGATAGTGTTATATTTCCTCTCGTTTCTTGAATTTTTATCACTTTCCATTTATTTTACACTTTCCATAACTCTTTCAACTCTGCTCCAATAGATGTTTTCAGTCTTGATTCTGATTTTTGATTGTGACCAATTAAAAGCGCTCGTCCAATCACCGTCAACCAAGCCCCTGCCTCTGATGTCAGGTTCAATTGCTCCACGGAGGGTTGAGATGATGCATTGCTGAACGTTTTCTAAATCGGTTTTCGTTCACGGCAGTATTCCGAATGTATAAACCAGTGAAGGGATAGCGAATACGTTCAATCCGCTTATTTTATTCTTCCCCGAGAGATGGGGTTTCAGTGCAGGATTTCGAACAGCAGAGCGTCCTTCGGATAAACAACTCGAGCATGGGTTCCTTGCAGAATTCTTAGGTGCTTGTAGAAGTCTGTTTCGGTCGTAGCTAGCATGTAAAAGTCACCGTTGCAAGTCCATATCGATCGTGGATATCCTTATTTCGGATGTGGTAAAAACATGTCACGCCACTAGTCCAACGCAACATCTTCGTTCCCATTACCGCACGATGCCGTTCATTGTCTTTTATAGTCGTCCAACACTCAGAACCACAGAAAGCGACAGGACGGACGAAATTCCGGTAAATTTTGAATTCGAGACGTTCGTTGATACGTCGATCACAAAGAACACCAGTTTTAGAACGCCACTTCATCCAGGTTGCGCTAATGGGTGAAGCAATTTAATAACGCAGTTCTCCATTGGCTGATAGCATTGACCCGAGATATTTAAATCGCTCAGTTCTGGGCAGGTTACTGCCGCTGACAGAGTTTGTGCCTGTTTCATGGGGATCGGTCGCCAAAAATTCAGTTTTAGCCATGCTCCTGGTCATCGTGGCACTCAAATGTCGAACCACCCAATGATTAACGGTTTCGACGCCGTACTGCCCATTACGGGAAGCCGATCCAATCTCTCTCTTTTGGAGATAGTGAGCATGTCTTGTTGTATCTTGGTTTTCTTCTCTTCTGCTTCCATTTCATAATTCAAGGAGGTACCGCTTATTTCGCTTGACACTTCTTGCCACTCAACGCGTTTACGCTTCTTTCGTTCTGGCCCTTCCTTTTATATTCTGGTGTTTTTCGTATCTTTGATGTATTCACAAAGTTCCATAACTTCATCATGTTCATCGTGAACAACTTGTCCAAAAATGGAATGATCGCCTCATGCGACAGGGTATCAGATTGAATCTGAATAAAACTGAATTTTTGGCGACCGATCCCCGTGAAACAGGCGCTATCACTATCAGTTACAGTAACCTGCCCAGAACTGAGCGACATGAATGGATGGAGATTTGAATGCAGTTGACTGTATTCAGAGCAGGCCTTTGATAGGGCAAAATGGCGTAACTAATCACGAAGAACGTCCTCAATTCTGATCGCAAGAAAAAAACAGTATTTTTGGTGATCAAGAGGTTGCCGTCCGACTGATCGAAATAACTGCAGACTTCCGAAACAGCATTAGGAAGGAACTGCAGGAGGAATGGCATTAACGCTGGAGTAATTTCGGCAGGGACCACCGGACTCGTACACCGATCCCGTGAATTGAGAAATGGGAGAATTAAATTAACATATGACGCAGCTCCTTACCGGACGTGGTTGTTTAGGAATATTTGCATCGCTTTAGATTCGACGACTTCTTCTATCGTCCGAGGTTCATTGAGGAGAGGAGCAGGCTGGGGAGCGTTTTTAAAGCAGATAATGTAGAGAAGATGTTGAGGTTAGAGACGAAAAAGATGTCAAGAAGCGCTACAATAGTTGTAACATAAAAGAAACTCTAGGAATTAGAACCAGCTCTGAAAGTGCATCAGCCACGTGAGGTAAACCTAGTGATGTAGACCAGTGATCCTGCCAAGATATGGACGGAGAAATTTTGTGTCTCCTGTTTTTTCCTTAATGGAGTATAGGGTATCCACATAGTTAGATTGTGCTTCAGTTTCACTATCATCACACTCAACACTGTGCAAATGATAAGCTCACAGCAGCGGGACAAACACAGACACCCTTGACGACTGGAATTCGAACCAAGACCACCGAGATTGGGAGGCTGACGCTCTAACCCCTCAACCATCTAGCCGTCACGGAGGTGTTTGGGTGGTTTTAGTGAGTGAGCGTTCCCAAATCCATTGAAAAATAAATATATATTTGTGAGAAAATTATAATTATCACAAACGGCTTAACGCTTTAATTTCTTCCATCCTTTTTGATTCATCATCATTCATTCATCATAGTATTTTCCATAACCTAACATAAGTATATCATCAAAAAATTAATAATTCAGGCTTATAATCTCATCGAGCAGAGTGTTACCAAACATCTAGAAAATAAATCGTTTTCATATTTCTTTCAGAACGATTAAAAATAAAAGGTCGATATCAAAAAGAGAAAGATGTTAAAGCGGCTTCAAATTTATCTTCGAATTTTACGATTTAATTCAACGATTACAAAGAACTCCCATAATATTATTCCCGAGGTATGCATAGAATGTTACATTTCTCTAAACATCAATAATATGAAATACATTTTCAGGATTCTTCACAACAATGGACCTTAGAGCAGTCCCAAATTGATAACATTGTTAAATCGGTGCCGTCGCTCGTAAATGTGTCGACTGATATTTGGCAAAAAGCTCACAGCATCTTTACGGAGTATGGATTCAAAACTAAAAGTTTCACACAAATTGTTGCCGAACATCCCAAGGTGCTAACTCGACCCACTGCCAAAATTAGCGATAGCCTAGAGTTCTGGCGTGGTTGTCAGTTTGGTGAGAATCGGGTTGAAAATCTTATTCTCAGATATCCTGAACTCCTGGAAATCTCCAACAATCGAAAGATTCTTTCGCAAATACACGCTTTGAAATCCTTAGTGCACACATCGAAAAATGTTTGGACACTTCTTATGAATTCTCCTAACTTGATTCATGAAAATATAAAAACCATAGAAGCCAAATTCAATTATATGCATGATATTATGCGATTAGAAATCCCGGAAATTGTTAAGTCGCAAGCCTTTTCGTATACACTTGATGACATTAAAACAAGACATGTTTTCCTCGAACGGCTGGGAATATTTAAACCTCGCTCACCCAAAGCACCGCCCGGTGAAATATCGAAGAATCCACGGCTTCATCAAATTATGGACTCGACGGAAAGTCAATTCGCTACGAAGGTAGGACTTGTTACGTTGGCAGAGTTTGAAGCATTTAAAGAATTATTTAAACGAGAACTAAATAGAGAAAGAAATAAACGAAGTGATGAAAGTGATGAAGATGAATAAATACAGTGAATTGAATCTATGTTGTTCCGTATTCGTTAAATTAAAGCTTTTTAATAATAAACGAACTTAGCGTTTAGCAAGGGATATATATTGACGCATTTTTTGGAAGAGTTTTTCCCATAAGTTCCACATTCCTTTCTATGTTTGTTGTAAACTCTCTTTGAAATGTTGGATAGTGCCTGCGGTTTTTACCGACTATGTTCAATTATTCCCAGGAATTCTCAGGAAATCTACAATGTTCGGGCGTCCGATTGTTTTCATTCACAAGCAAATCATTTATCAGGTTTGATGGGATTGTGGGCGATACGTCAAATTATTTGTACTTCAAATTCGTCTGTCGATGATGCAGGGAGAATATCTGTGTTGGAGTCCTTGCTAAGTTTATGATTGCTGTATCCAATATGTCGAGTGCATATTAATATTAAATTGATGTACCGTGCGGTCCGAGGGAAGGTTAGTCCCTTTCTATGTTCTTATGTTCATCAGCTAAGAGAGGTGACGCGGTTCGGTTGGTATAGTAAATCTAACTGAGATTCTTTCTGGTGATCCCCAAGCAACCTTTCCATACAAATAGGGACTTCTAATGTTCGTTTCTCCCAAGCCTGCTAATTGGGCAATTAGCAATCTGTTGTCGTTAATTATCTTATGAAAGATATGGGCGCCAATGTATCACCTATGCATTGGTGTCATTTTTTCAAAACTCCAAACGACAGTTTTGTCTGCAGCGGGTATCCGCTCATAGTCCCATTGAGAGGAGAGGAGGGCAGATTCACCATAGTGTAAGCCGTGTAATGTCTAAGTCTCTGTTAAGCTAAGATAGTAAACGCTCCACTGAGTTAGTGACTGCCTTATGAGTTAAAAAGTCAGAATTCATTCAATTCATTCATGCTTGCTGGAGAGGAAAACGGATATAGATTTGTGGAATAGCGTCATGCCCCAATAGCGCAACAAATTTCAACAAGTGCAACATACTGTATGGCGTAACAAAAAGAAATTTACCATTACGCTTGTCAGGTTAGCACAAGGTGTCGCGAATAATGATGTTAGAACTGTACACCACATCCTGAAAGAGCTTTCAAGAATGTACATCTCGGGTCGTTCGTCCCATGATGTCAATATCGTCAACATGGGCCAGTAGTTGGGTGGACTTAAAGAGGATCGTAGCCCTTGCGTTTCCCTCAGCATCACGAATCTTTTTTCCAGAGTCAGTTTAAAGAGGATGGTTGATAAGTCATCCCCTTGTTTTAGACCGTTGTTGACGTTGAATGGTCTCGAGAGTGATACTGTTGCTTTTGTCTGGTCTCGCACATTGGTCAGGGTCAGCCTTGTCAGTTTTATCAATTTCGTCGGGATACCGAATTCTTTCATGGTCGTGTACAGTTTTACCCTGGCTATGCTATCATAGGCGGCCTTAAATTCGATGAAAATATGGTGCAACTGGTGTTCATATTCCAACAGTTTTTCGATCGCTTGCCGCAGACAGAAAATCTGATGGTATGGGTCAATGATGTTCTGGGCGTATGGGGCTCTATCTGATCCAGCAAGATAGCGGAGAGCTCTACCCAACACCAACCTAGACGACCAGTTGGTATGATTTGTCGCGTTTTTAGGCGCGGGAGACTCGCCTCCATCCTTCTCCGTCTGCAGGTTTTCATTAAGAAAGAACTCCCAACGGTCACCACATGGAGGTGGAGATAGGGTTTGGTAGTAGAGGTATTGGTGTTGGTTCAGCAGGCGTTTCCAATCCACGTTCCACCCTGGAACACTACCCTTTGACCACAAGGCTTTTTATCCATAAGAAAAACAGCTAAAGAAGCGAAAGGAGCACTTCACCATGATTCTTAACGATACATATCTTTAGAATTCACGTAGTTTCTCAGGGAGTGTAAAGAAATGTTACATCGATGAATTTTTCTGACCCACTTTCGAGGATTGAAAATTTAAATTCGACACTTCGAATTTGAGTCTTCGAACTTCGGCTGCGGAGTAGGAATTTTTATCGGCGTGGCGACACTATCCTGCTTTGTAGCGAGAAATGACGTGGGGTTTTTTGTTCTTTTTTTTTGACAATTGAGGAGTTCGAGTCGGTTTCAGACGTGTCAACTGAGGAGTTTTTTTGTATTGTGGAGGAGCAACGTTTCTGCATCGAGGCTGTTTTGCCCACTTGTTTATGGTCGTCTTCAGTTTCAATTGAGTCATTTCGTGAGTAGACGAATAGAATGCGGCAAGCTTCATTCATAGTCACTATATTCTGTGCGCTTGTGCCGGAGAAATTTGCTTTGGCAAAACAATTGCACCGTCAAAAGCTTAAGCTTTCGGTTTTACATCCCTCGCAACAGTTGTTCCGAGCGCAACCGTCATTGCAGCTGATTCTACATATTCACTTTGTGCTTTAACAAATGTAGTATCAGCATCCAACATGTTGGTACAACAACTGCAAGTCCATCGCCATCGGTGCCGTTGAGTTTTACAACGGCAGTACGGCAATATCAACAACTAGTTCTACAACGGCAGCACCTCTCAATTTAGATCCTATACAACCTTGGACTAAGCGACTAAGGCCGAAGAATTAACAACCTAAAGTACATTTTTTGTATATATCGTTAAGAATATTAATTATTATTAGAATTTAAATTTATTGTCATCTTAAGGTAAGAAACCAAACATAAATATAAACAAGTCGGAATACCGGAAGCTCGCTCTCGGGTATAGAGGTTTTGTGTTCATCTTATGTGAAAAACTTCTACGGACATTTTTCTATCCGTATATAGCTACAAATCCAACATATTCCTTCACATTTTTCCAAACTACATATTACAGCCATAGATATTATCCTCACCCTAAACAAACAAACAATTTCCAAATACTGTACATATACATGCACGTATATAAATTGAACGTACCCATATTTCCGATTTACTTCGTGCTTATAGTATAGTACATATATTAAATACGGTTTGTTTGTGTTCAAATATATCTATCTGAATTAGACACTAACCGCAAACTCCATTAGCATAAGTATACTATATACCTACATACACACATGACTGCTTGGAGTAATTGATATTCAGATACAAATGATTAAAAAACTAAAACAAAATAATTCTTTGCGACCTCATTCATATGAACTTACTTCGTTGTGGTGTTGACGAATTGATATGGGATGATGACGTGATAACTTTGTTAATAATAGTTGGATTTTCTTCAAACTTGACCAAATTGTACACTATCTTATCCCTTACACTCATGCCAAATTTTGTACTTCTGGGATGGACATAAGGGGGTTGTCCAATTTCTAAAATGCGGAAGTATACTATTATTAACTTTATTTGTGCAAATATCAGAACCGGATGCATTTTGAAGCCTACACTGTGATTTTTTTTCAGATTTTTTCGGTTGTAGGTTCTGAGAACGAGACCTGTTACACTTTTTGATGTTCATATTTTGAGCCCTCGCTCCCCTATGTTTTACCCGATGTCAGATATAGGACCAGTTTTGGGAAGTACTAATTGAGCCCTTTCATTTGATACCCCACATGGCCACATTTTATGAAAAAAATGTTGCACCCTCCATTCACATGTATGGGGAGCTCCCCTCTTAAACTTAACCCAAAGTGGCGCCACTTACTGTATGTAAAGGGAACAACAGATCACACGCTCTCACCAATTTTCGTGGCAATCGGTTTAGCCGTTTCCGAATAAATCAGGTTGACAAATAGACAGACAGACAGACAGAGCTAACGTTAGGTGACCGTGTGCCAAGCCAACTGCTGTGTGTGAAATGATGATGGTGATGACAAAGTCAGCATCGATCTGCTACAGTCTTTGTGATTACAGAGGCTCCCGGGGAGCACACAGGCCATCTTGGCATGTGCTGATTCGGGGGCCCTATTCATGTTAGCTGTCATCGCGAACAAAATTCATGAGATCCACGTGGGGCCCATGCATAGTGTGTACTCCTTCTGATGGCGATAGGTGGAGGCACCAGATTCGGGTTCAAGTGTAATACAGTAGAATCCCGATAATTCGTTTGGTCAAGGTACCGACGATTTGGTACGAATCAATTTATCAATTTCCGGGAGTACAAAATAAAAATTTGCTTACAGCCACTGACCACAGCATTTACGATTTGTTGTTTCTTTTTAATAGAGAGACTTTTTGGGATGCAAGCTACAGTGCCATAAGGATAATGGAAACAAAACCGAATTATAGAAAAGAAAGAAAATCTAATAACAGATCATAAGATTTCTAAATTTCCGCTTTGGCTCCGTCGTCATCACGTACCACCCTAGGAAACGTTTATCTTAGACCTCTCACTGCCCCCTCTCTGCGTCTTGAAACCAGTACGATTAGCGAACTATTTGAGCAAGAAATATGTTGAATAACTGGTACTACATTAAAACAATCCTGTGCAATATAAAAGGCAAAACGTTGTGAAATGATTAGCCTCAAATGTCAGCAGTGATTTCCGCTTGAATTATTTTCGCAGTGTAAAATTCGATAGCTCCAGTAGGCAGGAAAGGTAGAGTAGATTAATGATTAAGAATTCCCAACCTCTTACTCGAAAGCAGAGTGAAAAATCTCGTGATAGATGGGAAGATTTAGCGAACCACCTGAAGCTTCATTTCACCAAATAAAGTACATTAGCGCTCGACCGATAAGATTGGAGATTGTGCGCTACTAAAGTCATAACTCCACATCATGATGTAGGTTTGAATTAGATTATCTGCCCGTTTGTCCCAGTTAAAATAATGTTTGGCACGTGCTATGGCTGCAGAGCGACGGTGACAGTAATTAGAACGGCAAATCTGCTAATAAGCTAACTAGACTATCTATAGAAATCCGCTTTCAGGAGGAATTTAACTTTCATTTGAAGTCGTAGCCAAAACAAAAATATAATTAATAGTGCGACATTTCTCCTTTTAAATAAAACATAGGTTTGGATTTAAAAATCATATTACTTTTATTTTTAAATACGACACGTTTTGGTGAAGAGAAAATTATACACTCATCTTTTTACACGTTTGCACATTTACAATCTGATAAAATTGCATTCTTTAAATAAATACGTAAATATGGTTGTTTTGTGTACACGAACAGACATTTGGGAGGAAGTTTGTATTTATTCCACACGAATGACATATCCAGTATCCATTTCAGGAGTTACGTTTCTAATGAATAGTTTAAAT
Source organism: Hermetia illucens (assembly GCF_905115235.1). NCBI lineage: Eukaryota > Metazoa > Arthropoda > Insecta > Diptera > Stratiomyidae > Hermetia > Hermetia illucens. The sequence goes on along the minus strand of NC_051849.1, from coordinate 138,136,340 downwards.
TTAAAATTGTATATATTTGTGGTAGACATCAGACTAGCTTAATTGTTAATTTACCATCATCATGGGTTCATTTTGTAATAATGATAATAATTGTTCCATTTTCCGCTTCGGCTTCACGTTTCGAGAATATGGTTGGATTTAAAGGAAAAATCGTCCACTAATGCAATATTCTATCCAATTTATGGTAATATCATATCTACGCTTGACATCTATAAATGCTATGATTTTTTCTCTCTAAATTATGTTGCTATTCGCGTGCTTGCTTGTTTCCGTTTTGCATTAAAATAGTATCAAAATGTCTTATCAGTTTTATGGTTGGTTTCTAATGCCATTTGTTTTCGAAATTTCCAAGTGCAATTTTTTATTCATGCTGGAATCGCGAATTAATTGTATAAAGTTCATTCACAGAGAAAGGAATGAATGTGTTGCATTTTTATATAAATTTTATCTAAAGTGTGCATGAAAATGTCAAAATTTCAATGAGATGTTGAAGAGCATTGAAATGATCCTTCTGCGAAATTTTATTTTGTTTTCAAATGTTTTTAGACAAAAACCACAGCCTTGTATTTTTTTAATTCCGCTATTTTTAAAAATAGATTTTTAAAATGTCTCTTCTTCTGTTTCCCTTAAGTGTGAATATTGCAAGATTTTTCTGATCAACGTTTGGTTTATTACATTTCATATGTTTGACTTTGTATTTGAGTTGCTGCGCCTAGTAAAAGTCATGAAGAATTCTAACATTTGTTCAAGGCAGCTTTTCTTTTAGTTCAATGACGAGTAAAGAAGATATCATTTTAGGATGAATCTATCTATTTTATGTAGGAGTCTCAAGCGAACCTATACGTATCTGAAATTGTAAGTAAAATTATTTTTAAACTAAGAAACTACTATTTGTGAGCCATCAGTATCTTTCCGTAAATTCTGCTGAGATTGCGCCACTCATTCCAGATGAATTTTACTAGGCGCGCGGAATTCGTCCTTAAGATGATAAATAATATCTAACGGTCTTTAAAAAATATGTTTATATGCGGCACAATCAATCAGAAAGTCAAGTTGGATAATAAATAAGGATTAAAAAATTATTTACAGCTTCTGAGACACAATTGCACTAAAATTAAGGGAAAACTTATAAATAACGGTCAACAAAAAAACAAAGAAAAATATACATTGCTTAAATGTACAGTAAAACATAGATGCCCGTATAGTTGTATAAATAAAAACTATTATTTACTCATACGTCGTGACTAAGCAACGGAGTATCGTAGCGTCTCGAGTTGAGTCCGGTACATGGAAGAAGCCAAAGTGCGGGATGACTGCGTCCAAAAACATCTGCGAGGAGCGCAAGTTTACGACGATGTGGCCGATATGCACCCTTTTGCTGAACAGCTTCTACGGCTGTTTCGTCGTAGAGTATGGCGTGCATTTGATCGACCATGATTGCTAATACAAAAAGTCCAAAAAGGGCGGATTCCAAGAGTAATATGACACTGTGAAGCCTAAAAGAAATATTATGTAAAACTCCATTGAATTGAAATAATTCTTCTTAAGATTTCAGAGTTCCTTCATTGCCAGACTACAACACTTTCAAAATAAAAAATTTTCCAACGCAATAAGCGTTGGAAAATCATCCACTGCATAAAATCATATTATTCAATCTGTTTCCTTGAAACAAAAGGATAACACTACCCCGCCATTCTTCGAGTGAAAAAAGAAATTGGACTTTCCCCACGATTGTTTTCAACAATAACCCATATCGGTCCAATCGATGGCAATGGTGTGGGAAGGAAAACCATATTGCTCAGGAATGTAATGTGTAATGTGAAGGGATCAGGGCCTTGAAATGTGTTAGAACACTTCATTCAAGATCGTAAAGGTACACTATAGGATTACAGTACCCTATAGGAGGCAATGTGATCAGCATTGCGCTCGACCGAGGGTAATACCCTCAGGTACTCATTCACAGCTGAGCCGAATGGTATCCGACGTCAAATCACGATACAAATACCCCTGCCACCAGTGAAATTTGAATCTCGACCTTCCGTACGACAGCCTTATGTGTTATAACCATTCAGCTATCCTGACACTTGATTATTATTATATAATAATATTGCCATCTAAGGCAGAGCGCGCCAGTCACACACTATCAGATACTGGCAATGTGCTTCAATTTAGCCCATGACTTTTCGTGAAGTTTGCCCTCATCCTCCACCGTTCTGTGCCATGATTCTCTAGGGTGACCCACTTGCTGGCCATTCTGGGATAGTTGGTTACATTGCGTGGAATAGCTCGTAATAGACTGGTCGTCATTTCTCAATGTGTTATTTACCCATTGCCATTTTCTCCCTCTCATCAGCACGTCCACGGGCATCGAAACCGCACCCCTGCAAAGCTCAATGACATTACATAGACATAAGTTGATAAGAGATTGGACCTGCCGAGTAGCAGTGGCGATCAGTTTCCATGTACTACTCTCATATAACACACATATAATACAGATAGAACAATGGTGCGGAGCAACGGAATCGACTGGTATCCGACGTCAAATCACGATACAAATTTCACTGCGACCAGTGAGATTTGAACCGCGACTTTCCGTACGGCAGCCTTGTGCTCTAACCACTCAGCTATCCGGACACTATAGGTTCCCTGCTGCACAATTTTAATGCATTTAGTGTTACCTGAAGTACAATGATGTGTTAACCATTAGGTCAATAAGACTTGCCTTAGGAAATGAGTCCTGTGTGAAAAGTAAGATCTGCTTGTGAAAGTATTAATTGAGACGTTCCTTCGCGAATACATTTGAAAAACAATCACACCCTCTTTTGCATGTGTGGGGAGTCCTTCCCCCTTCAAATTTCATACAAATTCACACGAATCATTGAATGACTGGGATTTAATAATTTGCATATATTCAAGAAATTTTGTTTAAATCGAGTTGCTCGATCGAGAAGTGTGTGTGACAAGCAGTCCGACAATGAACTGATTTTAACAAGGTCTTGTGTAAAAAAGACAGTGGATAAATCTGCATTCAGATCGAGCAGGCGGTGCAACACCTTGGGTTGCACATCAATGAAGGCAAGACAAAATAAATGCATAGCACCGAAAACCAACCAACCAATAACATCAAACCGCACTGGTCAAATGGGAAGAATAAAGATAAGAGACTACAACTTTGAGACCGTTGAAAATTGTTCCTATGAAATCCGTTGTTGGCAGCCAACAGAGCCTACTTCAGCTTACAAAAACTGTTTCGCTCGAAACGTCTCACCATAGGGCCAAAGCTCTTACTGTACAAGACAATGATCTTGCCAGCCCTTATGTATTGCTCGGAAACCTGGATTCTTAGCAAAAAAAAAGAGAACGCTTGGCCGCGTTTGAGAGAAGAATCCTCCGAAGAATTTTTGGTTCCCTACATGAGGATGGACGATTTCGTAGCCTACATAACGACGAAATCTATGAGTGGTACCACGACCGTCTGCTTGTGGATAAAATCCGGCTCAACAAGTTGCGGTGGGCGGGTCACTTAATCCAACCCGGAAAGTCTATAAGGGCTATATCTATGGTAGAAAAAGAAGACGAGGCAGACCCCGCCTCCGATGGAGCGATGGCGTAGGTCAGGACGCCAGACAGCCTTTAATGATATCGAATTGATGGACGTCGGTGCAAAACCGGGTTGCCTGGAGTTCCTTATTAAGGTAGGCCAGGAACGGACACCGGTTGTTGCGCCGTTGATGATGTGCAACGTCAGGCAAATTGCGATGTTTGAGGCTCAACGAAATCCGACTAATAATAAGATTAGCCATCGGATTCAAACATAGTAACCGTTCCGCTCCTAATGCTGATCGATTTCCGCCAAGCAAATGGGATGACTACAATGGTTTTCATGGGCAAAAAATAGTGAATAAAGTACAGCAACTTAATATCGTAAAATTCACCATGGAAACCCCCCAGAACCTCCGAATAATTGTCATGTTCAAAAAATAAACGATTTGAGAATATAAAAACATGATCATGTGAAGCCGTTCGCAGAACTGCGATTCAAAATAGTCTTCCAATGAGATAGTATCGTATAAATGTCGCTTGAGAATTATACAGAAAAATACCTCCATTTAATCGATTTTGATCAATGCATCTTGAGATTGTGAAGGGTTGATCATACTTTGCTTTAAAATTTGCGTTGACCATGACATCCGAAAAATTGTTTTTCCGATATCAGGAAAAAAAATCAGTATAGACTGACCATCTCTTTAGTTCTTTCTAGATTAAGAAATTCATTATTATAAGAATTACTAAGTTTAAGTAAAAAAACAAAAATTAATTAAAAGAACACATTTTTAATAAGAAGATCATTAGTACCAACAATATATGCTTTGGAACCTGCTGAATGAACAGTCTCTGGCCAAATTATCAGACAGTGTCGGGCGTGTTTGATTGTTCTTACACATTTGATTTCAGTAAAAGTTATACTAAATTATGCGATTGTTCGTTTTCTTGGTATTTATCGAATGATTCTTCAAATGGCAACATTTTATAAAAAGCCAAAAAAACGGGTATTTCACCCCCTCGGAAAAAGAGAGAAAACAGATCGTTTATTATTACCAAAATGTATTGTAATGTATTGAATCTGCCAGAAGCTAGTGTATGACGATTAAAGGAAAAATGATTCAGGTGGAGAATCGAGACCAAAAAGGAAGGGAAATGGGAAAGGAAGTTAATTTTCAAACCAGGGGCAGAAAGGTGTCTTACAAAAATTTGTTTAGGAAACAGAAGAGAATTAACGCATTTGGATGCCACGGCCCACCAATCCGCCAAGAAGCCCATGCTAAAAAGCGCGATAAAAGCAAACAGACACTGCCACCGTTGTGGAATGACGATTTGCCCAGTCTCAGTAAACTAACCAGAGAAATCTTCAACATCTGCTATAACCATAAATATTGGCATCCATACACGGACTGCCTGAAGACGTACAGGTTAGCCATCAAGGCTGCCAAGAGACGGTACTCGTTGGACTACCGTCGGGAGATTGAAAGCAACAGCGAATCTGCAAGGCCTAGTAAGATTCTGCCCAAGGAATATAGGAGCCCTTCCTTTCTTAAAAAATCGGAAAGCTCCTGGACGGAATGTTCTGCTGAAATTTTGGAGCTGCTGCTTCCCCGTCAGCGAGGATTGTGAGTCAGAGCCTTGCTTGGAGAGTATGCAGCCGCCTCAACCGTGCGAGACTATCAAATCGGTAATTAGCGAGGATAAGATCGGCTGGGCTGTAAACAGCTTCTCCGCATATAAATCTTCGGGCCCAAATGGCATTATACCAGTCATGCTGCAGAAGCTGTAGGACAAGATTATGCCGTGGCTTGTTAAGATATATCAGAGCTGTATTTCTTTGGGACACGTACCACACCCTTGGAAAGGCGCACCAGTGGCTTTGATACTGAAAGCGGGCAGACCACTTAAGGACGACTATGGAGAGATGGCCTTCCTCTTAGTGCACACAGAAACCGCTCCCCACGAAGCAATTGGTACGATTGACCTATCACTGCAGTAGAAGCAATATACTCTAGCTACCTCCTTGCATATAGAGGAAGCATCGAACAATGTTAGTACTAACGCTATCAAGAAAGCCGTGACCAAACATTTCCATTTTTGCGCTGTCACCGAGGTGAGCAATTCCATCCCAACTACGTTAAGAAATATTTCCGAATGAGGAACCATCTATATCTATGCAAAATGGCGCTCTTTGGCACACAGCCCGGTCTGTACAAATATATTTACAAAAAGAAAATGTCCTCTGTTGGATTCGCCAGGTAATAATCCTGACATGAACACAATCGAATGAACTAAGGCGCTAATGGAGGGAGGAGGGAAGAGCTAAAAATTGTATCACAACCAAAGTACGATATTCGCAAAAAAATCATTCAAATATGCAATTATTATCCACAAACACAGTAGAGACAGTAAAAACTTCACTCGACAACAGGTCATACCGAATTGACGCTCTTCTAACAACAAAAGGAGGATCAAAGAAGAAAAATTCATATCAGTCTTATGATTTGCTTTATGGCAATTATAAATAAATATTTTTTGAAGGAATGCAGCTTCCAATTTATGATAAAACCTCCATTGTGGTTATATATTCGGAAAGTAAATTTTCGTAGCATTTTGCGTCTAGCAATATGGGCAGGGACTGCATAAAAACTGCGCAGTCCACCGAGCCGCAATTGATATTCCGCAACCCAGTTTTGATCACTGAAACCGGAATAATTTGAATTATTCGTTCTAAAACGAAAATGGACAATATATTCCCTAGAACTTGGCCATAATCGGCGAAAATGATTTGGATTGAAAGAATCCGTTTACTGGCCTATGCTGTACTTATCGTTCGCCACATAGGCATCCAACGTTTCTATTTTTAAATAATGTATCACCCAGTGCACCGTACGGTGCCCATGCAGCTATTGATTTATTGAATGCTTCACCAGCCTTATATGCCGATTCTCACAAACAAATTCTTTGAAGCTATTGAAAGCGGCGGAGCCTTAGAACTTACAATAGTTCAGGCCCATCACTCTAAGAGGAAATCAAACTTTCTTCAAAATCTTCCACGTTTTTTTCCTCTGTACTCATCCCTCACAACCATAAATGCGATAAGTCACTTGCATGAAGGAGCTCACATTCTCCGGCCTAGATCCCATTGCAAGCTCCAGGTTAAGTTCCGCTGAACACGGAAGCTAACACAATACAGTAGGGTTTCTATACAACGTGCGAAAAGTAAAATATAAAGCACTACAACTTTTGCTAAATAAAACTTCAATGCTCATGTAGCCTCTAACGAAACTAATTAGCTGTTCAAGGTTGAGTTTGTAAACTCTTTTGGGGTAGGAGGAATCTATACAAAGAAAATCGGCAGCACTTGCCCAATTAACAATCGATACTTGACCTCTCTTCAGTCCCGTTTCCATCATTCCACTTGAACTTTGGACGGTTGGGTTTGGTAATGTGTGAAATGCTTCTTTTAGTCTACATGAATCTCACAAGCAAGTCCTCTTGTTCCAGGAAAATTAAATGATATAGTTACTCACATCCTGGCCTGCGAATCTGCTATGTTCGCGTTGCACTGCTCGCACGGATAAATCCAGGATCCCAGCACCAAAGCCACAGAGTACAACGCCAATACTCCAACATAAACAAGAAACTGCAGGAAATACTTCTGGTTCCTCTCCCCAACGCAATTATTTATCCAAGGACAATGGTGATCCATGCGGCGAATGCATCGCTTGCATATTCGGCAATGATGCGCCCGCGGTGGTCTGTATGTTTCGCAGCGAGTGCACACCGTCCACTCACCGTGGCCGTGACCGTTCTTCTGCCCTGAGTGTAAATCGGAAAAATCCAATCGATTTTGCGGCAACGGCACCGTCCCGGGATCCGAAAGGACCGCCTTCAAGTGCGCCATTGTCAATAGAAAGACGACCGTATTGAACGAAACGACGTGCAGAGGCGCCCACAAGCTAAAACAGAGAAAAGTGCCGTTGTTTATTTACACCTGACCTGGCAACTGCGTGGAGTGGGGATGCCCACCACCCCAGGACATACCTTGTCTCCATTGTTTGCAGGATAATCCATCGCGTCACCACATAATCGGCATAGAACACAGCTCCATAAGTCACCAGCAAACAGACGATTCCGCACGGATCACGAATGAAAGTCATGTCGTACGATACGGGAATGAATTGAAGCGTACTTGGTTCGTCACACGGAATGCACTAGTCCTGATTTCTATCCGAAAATTTATGGGTTTTACGCGATTGAATTTCCAGCGGACGACATAATTTTTCCCTGCGAGGCGAATGCCAAAGCCCCCCTACACTTGACAGTTCGAAATGTCAATGCAGATGTTCGATCGGTGTGAATGCGACTGGAAGTGGAGGTGGTTAACTGGAATGATGTCGAATTTATAGTGGAAGTATGTTTTGTTTGAATTGGACAAATGTGGAGAGAAAAACAATTAGAAAATTTTAAAGGCATCTACCAATGGAAACAATATGAGGATGAGTAAATATTTCGAGACTTTTTGTATTTTTGTCAAAAATGATGATTTCTTTAACGGATCCAGTATCAGAAATTACCTAACCGAAAAATCTGAAAGTCATGAAACTGCCTCTGTGCTCTCCATATCGATATGTGCTCAAATTAAGTTAATAATACTGTATTATTATATTTTTGGGGAAATTAAGTGAAAACCAACCTTAATTTTATCCTAGAGCTATAAAATGCAGTAATATAGATTATGGTATGGAGTATGTTATCCCCAAGTTTGATCAACATTATACTATTAATAACAAAGTTACAGTAGCTTAAATTTGACGTTACAGTGTAAATTTACTGGAACTAAATATCAATATCACACTAAAGTGGGTAATCTAATATGCTTAATGCATACACATAACGGGCTACGTGCAAATATACTCACAGCAGAAACAAACAAAGCGTGAGGCGTGAGCTTCCGGTTTCCCGATTTGTTTGTATCTGTTGAAGACTAACTTTTTCACATTTGTGAATAATATTGAACTCCTACTGTGGGGCCTATGAGGTTGACTATTGCCAATACAATGCTTTCCAGACCAATTTTTTTGTGTAAATGGATCTTTGAAAAAAGGGCATAATTGATTATTTAACTGTGTACACGGGGAACTGTCATGTATTCATCGTTCCTCAGATAGGGAAACACAAAACCTTTTACACCTGAAGCGTCTAACTTCCGACTTGTTTTAATTTGTTTTCGGTTTAAAAAAAATAAAGAGCAATAGTTGTGTCAATTCTATCAGTATGGGCAGATCAATAAGTGAATTTGTAATGAAAACTATGGTTTTGAGAGAAAATTGAAAATTGATGCGGTTACTTATAAAAGGGAATCGATTGTAAACTTATGCGTATAAAAAGGATAGCCTAACAAAATTAGGTGCAATGTATCATCTTTAAGAAAATTTGGGCGAATTATTTGGAAATTGATAGTTTAGTATGCGAGTCTGACAGTGCACTTTCAAGGAAGATGAAGCGTCAGCCTAAAAATTAGGTCCAAATATCTTTGCGAAATTGTTTTAAGGGAGTCATCCCGTGTGTAGGCAGTTTTTCGCCGTTTTTTGAATATCTTTTGTGAAGAACTGGATACAGATACAAATACGACTTTTTCACCATAGGTTTAGTATTATCTTGAGCGTCCCCAGTATTTTTTCCAGCCCGATCGCATAGTTCGTTATTGAAATACAGGGCAATTTATACACCCATCTCCAAAAAAAACTTTTGTACGGAATGAAAACTGAAGCAAAATGTAGCCGGTCTTCAAGATAGTCAGAACAGAGTAAAGGATTTTATAAGCCACCTGTATTTTTCTTTTTATTTCACTAATTGGTAATCGTATTTCTTTCAATTTTGTGTCTATTTATATAAATTTGTCTACATTTGCAATATTTTATTCTTTAGCTTCAAGGAACAATTCTCTTCGTTTGTATTATAATTTACGGTTTTGCCTCGTTGATTTGTAGTCTGATTCCGATTCATCGTCTGTGTACGCTACTATTTGTTTAGATTTTCAGATTAAAGTATTAGCTATCTTGCTTATTACCTGCTCGAGAGCTAGATTAGGCAATCTACCCTTCCTGTCAAAGATATTAGTTGTCTGGCGGTTCAATTGCTTGGATGGAATGCAAAGTATATAGTTAGTTAGGGCATTACGCTTGGAACAATACTGCGGCAAGTTTGTTTGGTTCTGATAGGGAAAGTTCGGTGTGTCTAGTGGAATTTTGTTTTTGTCACTTCCCCTTATGGAACCCTGTTCTCAGTGATTCATAACAGCATATGCCATTGCCACTGAAACAACAATGGTTGGTTGCATCCTTCTAACTTCTCCTGCTTCTTTAACCAAACCGTGAACCCGAAAAAGAAAATGAAAGCGCAATTTCATTTAGAACTAACGGGATTGGTTTAAAAATTACCAGAAGATTAAATTTCAAAACCAACCTCTTTTTTTAACTAAAGTATCGAAAAACGGGACTTAATGTCAATGAATCTCAGAAATTCTAGTTCGGGCCATAATGACGAGTGTTGCAATTATTTCGATAAAAGAATTATTAAACTCGATCCAGTAGTTCCATTTGTACTTAGCTCGTAATGTTTATGATTGAGTTTATCAGATCATGTCTTAGAATGCAAGAAATTTGCACAAGAGTGAGAGCTTTGATCTAATATCACTGTGTTAGTAATAGTGTGATTTCTACCAAACTTGGTAGTATCTTGCTTTATACCAGACCCTATATCACTGCAAAAGTTGTTGATTCTGGTTGGTTCCCAGGCGGTCATTGAAGTAACTGGTCCTTTTCGGACCTCCGCACTTCTCCCCTTTGCAACTAGTCAAAACTAGTATCGGCCTTGTGAAGTACTAACCGCGACCTTTCATTTGATACCTCATGCGACTATACTTGGTGAAAAAAATTGTACACCCCCTTAAACTCAACTTGGAACTAGATTACTCCCTGCAATGGGACGAAGTTCCACCTTCCTACAAAATTTCGTATCAACAGGAATAATCGTCTTTGAGATATAGCGTGTGACAGACGGACAGACAGATAATACGCCGATTTTAATAAGGCTTTGTTTTACACATACGCTGAGTCCCCTTAACGGAAGTTGAACGAAATTATCGGAGAGGAACATTTCACAACAAACGGTCATTGTAAGCAGTCGTATTCAATTCTAATTGAGGGATTTCACATAAACCGGCGGGGGGGGGGGGGGTTTACAACAGTTCTGGCTTTAAAATCGGATATAGGTGTTGCAGCCTGAAAGACCGTTTTCTGTTGTTCCAAAGAAAATGTCTGGTCCTAGTTCGACGGTGTAAACACTAAATGGCGCATCACACCTCAGCTTGGCTAAGGTCAATGGCGTCGTGGTTGAGGAGATAGATTGTCGGTGTTCCCATCCCGCTGCTCTGGATCTGGATCTGAATCCCAGTGGCCATGGGTGTCTGTGTTCGTCTTGTGTTTGCTCGCTGCTGTGAGCTTATCACTTGCACAACGTTAAGTGTGATGATAGTGAAAGTGAAGAACAATCTGACTGTATGGATGCCCTATACTCCAACAAGCAGCGAACACGAAACACTAATGATTTAATGAGAGATTAAGAAGACCTTTTGGGACGATTCTGGCAGTTTCATTCACGTCGGAGATAAAGGCATTTTTAATGGCGGTTCGGTGTTCATCACTATCGTAGCGTGGGTTGTTCAAATTTACTGCCATCGGTGCAGTGAGGAAGATTTCCTAATGTTAAACGACGACCGGATCAGATGATAGTCTATCGAAGCCGGCTTTGTATTCGATTAATTTGGATCCTAGGAAAGCGGAAATAGGAAGAAACCGTTCACAATAAACAAATGTTGTAGCCGTGAAGTCCGTTGAAGACGTTTTGGTAGCAAGATAGTTTCAAAATATCCAGACTGTTAGTCTACGATTTTTTATTCCACTTACATAGTGACTTTTCCGACAAGCGGGGAATGCTTTGAGTATATCTCTAAATCCAAACTCATTAGGGTCATATTCTACATTATATAAATTTTAATACATTTTGTTTTCTTGCATAAATAAAAATAAAAATGATCTTTTAAACACTGTAATCGCTTTTTCAAAGATTGTCGGAAGTAGCAAAAGGAGTTAATAACAGTACAGATATGCAAATATCTGATATACTTCGTTTTTTTCAGACTAAAACACAGACAGACAGACCTAAAAACGAAAAATATTGTTTTTCGACTTTGAATATTTCAAATTACCTGCGCTCTATTTACTTTGCACCACGAACTCTCCAAATTTCGTTATCAGTTTTGACAGCAATTGTTCAATGGACGGTTTACATTGCTATCTTGCAACACTCCTGCAGCCTGGAATACTGGAATGTCGAATGAAAATGACAAGCAATAAGTCATTAGTCACAGTCGAATCAGGGAAAATTGAAAAATAAAGGACGTGAACAGCGCGAACTCTTTGTCGTCTCCGTTCCAGACAAAACAGACCTCCGGGACTACTTCGAAAACGCCGTGTCGTGGTTTAAATTAATATTTACCGTAGGAAATTCATTCGTGGAAATAAATTGTTGCAACAGAAAACAACGGAAGAAAGGCGACGAGGCGGCTGCAGTTGATGTGAAATTTTCGGGGAGGCTTGCCCGCAACAACACACTCATCTAGCCGGATTCGGTCTGAATAAGGTGGACAAACATGGGACTTTTTGGACAATCTTCACCTTTCGACGTGGATGTCGGTAAATATCTTCGGAGTAGTGAAAAGATTTCGAATCGATTTTGGCGTTTGTACGGTTTCAGTCACTTGCAGACGTCAACGTAAACTAGATTTCTTAGTTAGTAAGACGGTGGTTCTCGCTTCGGCATGTAATGCAATATGTAAACATCAACGAGGTTTACCGGTTCTTGCTGACTGATTTTACAGACTTAGGGATGTTGCAATCTCGGTAGTTCAGCCCTGGTGATCTTTTTGGGGCGCCGCTTGACAACTTTGTCTAGACAAAGAGCGGACGGGCACAGCGGAAAGGTCAAAATGTCGCGATTTAATCTCGTGATAGCTCAGTGTGCAGTGGCGAGAGTTGCGTCCGTGGTCGCAGCCCACTGATTGTTCGTAAACAAGACCTCCGCATCTGCTATCAGCAGTTGCCACCACACACGACTTTCTTATTGTTCTACTTCGTCTATAGACGATGGTAATAAAAGTGCCGTCGGAACAATACGCTCTAATGATTCGCTGCTATTTCTAATCAAATTAGTTTGAGGCAAAAGTTTTTTACCTCAAGTGTGAATGTTTATCGTGATTACGTTGCTGGAAGCTGAAAGCATTCTGAGCATGAATCACAGAAAAAACTGGCGATCTCCGTGTTATCTTCGGGAATGTCGCGACGAGATATGGTTTATTAAATGTCATAATGCAGTTTTGATTAGTCTTCAAGCGTTCTAGCCCAAGAGAATTGATAAGCAAGATTCCTGCCAGATTAGCTCGGTGACTCGTCTATAGGAAAGCAGGTGCTACTGCGTCACTTAAAACTAGTCATCAAACTACCGCAGTTATAGGTAGTTTAACGAATTTCGTTATTGATACGAATTGGGAATCTATTTTGCACAGAAAACATGGGAGAGATTTTGGAAATTTATTACTTAATTTGTTGAGTTAAACTACAGATCGCAATGAGCGGGCACTTCCACTGTGGAAGTCGCTTAGTTCAGTTGCATTTGACTTAATTATTTTCACTTAAAGCTGGTGAGAGCAATTAAAGAGTGAACGACGAGTGGCGTTTGCAAACAGATATCATCAGCGTATTCGAGCTGTTTGAGAAAAGATTTCTTCGTCCATTGAACTCCTCCACATCCTCTGCATAGGGCAACATGAAGAACGTCACCGATAACAGGAAGAAATAATATCGGTAGCAGGCTGTAACCCTGGCGAATTCCGCTTGGGAGCTCAAAATCCTCTAAGATTTTATCTCGGCGCAGCAGGTGACATTTTGAATCATGCAGCATAGACGAAGCCAGATACACTTCCTGTTCTCGCTATCGGAAGCTTTCTCGAAATCGATGAAGAGTGGGTGAGGCGAAAATCTAAAACTCGGCGTTTTATTCCAAACGATGATACGTAGGTTGTTAATGATTCCGGAGCGGAGACCACCCTGCTCTCTGACGGCCTAGTTTTCGAAATGTTCTTTGATGCATTTCGTTAGCTATTAGAGCTATTAGCTATTAGAGAGACCTCTCCAATTGTCACACTCAAAACGGGTACACTTCTTTGGAAATTTAACGATCATCCTCGAAGTGATTTCCTTTCTACTTGGAGGAACAGTTCGTATCCACATGTTACGGTGACTGACCATTTCATCCATAATAGGCGAAACTTCACCTGTTGTGATATGGTTAAGAACTGTGGTGAAGTGTTCTTTCCACCTCTCCAGCTGTCCGTCATCGTGGTCGACTGTTAATGTTCTTCACAAGACCATCGAAATATTTGCGACCACATGCAAATTTGGAATTACGCTTGGTTTGGGAATTCGAGCGTGTCATGCGTACCATCACTGGCAGCGGTCAATATAGCCTTCAACCCCTTCCGTTTATCGATCAGCAGTCAGGCAAATTTTATTTCGGCCCTTTGGGACGTGGCTGACGACCCGAGAAAAGAGCATTTTTGATGACGCCCCAATGCTGATCGATATTGTCAGAAGGTTAAGCGGGAACTATGATGTGTGCGGAATGCGGGCGAAACAGCGGACCGCAAGCAGTTTCAATGTACAATGAAGATTTTAGGTCGGCAAAGTTCGCTGCACGTCGGTAAAGTTGGTTCTGATGACAGATTACGCCATTTGCAATTTGGCGGCGCTTTTCGTTTTCGGCTACTACTTTTGAATGTAATTAATTTGAATGAATTCGTTCTGATCACTGCGGAAGGCACTATTTGCGTTCCAGGTACTAATTATTAATGTCACTTGCATTAGTCCCGTCGCTTTCATTTATAAAAATTGAATTTTACAATTGTTTGATTTTAATAACATAAAATATGCATGCAGGTCGATTGTCCGCGCACAAAATCACGGCATTGCACATTGCACAGTTTATGTGATTAGTGTATGCATCTTCTTATATTTTATGTGTCCGGTTTAAATTCAATTTTTATGAATGGAAGCGATGGGACCAATGCAAGTGACATTAATAATTAGCACATGCAACGCAAACAGGCCTTTACTCAGGGTATCTGCCATCCCATCCGCAAGATAACTCTCCCATTTCCGAGTGACAGCTAGATCATGTAAGCGGCCGATATTGAATTTGGGGGTCACAGCTCTCGAATCTTGCGTAAAAAAGGCGGACGCAACACGCAAACGAACACTTGCGACCAACAGATGGTGATCCCCTTCGAGACCGATGTCGGCGCCTCTCTTGTTACGCACATCCAGGAGAGAACGCCTAATTCTACTGTTGATCACAAAGTGGTCAATCTGAACGCTTGTACGATGTCGATCAGTGGAAACCCAACTGACCTTATAGCAGACTCTGTGTTTCAACAATGTGGAGAATGCAGAAATCTATAAACCTCCCACCATTATCGTTACCCTTGCCAAAATCGTGCTTTCCTATCACATGTCCGAGTAAGGTGTTGTCAAAGCCCACGCTGGCGTTCAAATCAAAATGCCACTCTTAGGAAGCCTCTCCTGAAATGTATGTAATCGCTCGTAGAATGCATCCTTCTCCACTATATCAGAAGTCTTCGTTGGTGCTTGCGTAGTACTGCGCAATTGTGATGCTCCTCAACCTTGTCAGAAATACCAGGTTACGAGAGCGTACCTCAACGCAAAAACAGATTCGTGTCTGCCATCACTCGGCTTTTAGAGTATAAAAGCACACTGCCGCAAGAGGCAGAAAAGTACTCTCCACAATTCTCGGTCGAGTTGGAGAAAGTGAGCTTTGTGAGAACTACCACTCGCTACCGTTGCCCAAGGATTGTGCGCGCACTACAAAAACCAGCATTATTTTCCCATATTGGAATGATAGTGCTTTGTTTGCTTGCGCAACTTCAGTGACACTGATAGTCTCGTATGGGAAGGGGTACCTGTCTTGTAGCCTTAATCCCACGGTCTTCTTAGGACGCGGATATATTTTGTGACCACAATCAGAGCCGCGCTGTGCTAAGTTACAACGGTACCAGTCTATTCCGAGTGCATGACTCAGCATTCATAGTGGTGGTGAACTAAGGAGTACGGCTCCCGTGTTGAGACGACACGTCGAGGCTCGAAGGTCTCTGTTCACTTGAACGTAATCACAACTCCCATGAAGCTCCCACTAGGGGGCAAACGGCAACAATCGACCTGAGCGCACATACAACAGGAATTCTAACAAAGTATGTGAATTCAGGGGCTATCCCGGTTTCCATGGTACCAGTATACCCTTGCTAAGGTTTCGTGACCTATTGCCACTTCAAATGAGTCCCCATGCAGACTTGGGTCTGGTCGCCCTAATTAGCCATTTGGAACATTCGCCTACTGCACCACGGCCGGCAAACCAATGTGATACAGCATCTCCCGGTGCCACCACTATGGAGGTTCTCCTCGGCCACTTCATCCAGACATACAGTTCTTTGCAGTGAGGCGGGCTTACAGTAAACAATTTTTTACCTTATCTTAACCCACCAAACTGTGGATCATAAACGAATATCGGCATAAGGATACCAACAGATATCTACACTAATACATTAGCCCTAAGTCTTCTTGACGAGGTAATGGTCCAACTGTGCAATTGTGGAGCCTGTTTTATTTTTCTCTCGTTTCTTTCACTTCTTCGGAAATTTGAAAGATCATTCCTCAGTTCCACCTTTTTATTTACAATAATACCATTGCGGGTTTATTTGGATTGACTCAAAACCTATGCCTCAGGCAGCAAGTATCAATAAAATCAATGGGGCGTTGTGCGCACGAAATATTTCTCATTTAAGCTGCGAAGGAAAGATAAAGAGAGAAGAGAAACCAAGCTCGACAAAATCTCCTCATTAAACTGACGTTTTATTACACAAAACAGGGAAGCAGGATGTAGTTCTATATCGATTAGAACATATATGCTCCTGTGGTCGTTTAATATCTGTCACCCTCCAGAAGGAGCTGGTTTATCACGACACCATGATATCGATGATTGTTCGCCTGGCCACATTGCCGAAAGTGGATTCATTGCCATTGCTGTTGCTAAATTTTGCATTTTAGCTGCTTCTAAAGCATAAGGGATATTTGATATTTGCAAGCTAATACCCCAAAAATGCCTACCAATTTAAGTCGCCTTTTACGACAAGCAGGATATTTTTAATGTGCATTTTAAACGCCCCACCTCAGAAATGAATCACTTTCTCAGCGGGTCACCGACTTCACGTCTTAATAGTAAATACTATTAGTCTGGGTGTAGTTTACCATAGCTAATCCCTGTAACGCCTAGAGGTTACACGGCCATTCAGACTATGATGTCCTCCATCTTCTCTTAAGCGAGGTTGCGATTATCTATGTCCGAGTTATTCCTTTTCTGGAGCCAGCTTATTTTTCTCGTAAGTTATTTTCGTTTTTGTTCTATTCCCTATAATTGAATAATAATCGTTGGGGCAACAATCCATATTGGATCAGGGCGTTGAAGTGTGTTAGAGCTTATGATTCAAGACCGTAACGTACACTGTAGGAGGTAATGTGGTTAGCATTGCGTTCGGTTGAGTTTATTAGACTGATTTGACTCAGGTACTCATTCACAGCGGAGTCTGACATCCAGTCACGATAACAAATCCCTCTGCCATCAGTGAGATTTGAACCGTGACCTTCTGCTATAACATTCCAGCGCTGTAACCACTTGCACCATCCCTATAATTTACATATCATAATTATTGTCTGTGATTGCAAACAATAATTGTTGATCATGATCTG
The DNA here is from genome assembly GCF_905115235.1 of Hermetia illucens. Classification (NCBI taxonomy): domain Eukaryota; kingdom Metazoa; phylum Arthropoda; class Insecta; order Diptera; family Stratiomyidae; genus Hermetia; species Hermetia illucens. The sequence goes on along the minus strand of NC_051849.1, from coordinate 138,118,857 downwards.
TGATTCCTATATTGGTCTATTGAACGTGGCTGACAGGTTGATTTGTTCCAAAGCATTTTATATGACGCCCTAGCGTTTATCAATATTGTTTGGCCAAAATACCTATCCTTTGTTGTACTGCTGAATGGGTGCTAGATCGCGAAAGCCGCTGATGATCATACTATGATTAATAGGTACACTATAACCATTAAAAGGGGCACAATAGTTCTTTAATCACGCGGTGCGACTTTCCCTTAACAGAATAATAATAATATGGATTGCATTAGATTCCACTCCAGCTCTGTATCGAAAGACTCCTGTGATGGTCGTTGGGCCTACGTTCTTACAGACAAGATATTATCTAAAATCAATGACTAGCCTGGATGACACTGGAATCTCGTTAGACTCAAGTTTAAACTTATTTGCTATCGAAATTAATAACCGATCGATTCGTTGTTAAATTCCTTTCGTATATGAATTGCCTTGAACCATCTTCTTAATTTGCACATCTATTTAACTTTTTTACAGAAAAGGCTACCAGTGAGAAAAATACATCGGAACCATGGGGTGTCATAATCGACATTTGCGATAAAGTCGGATCGAACCCACGCAACGCTAAAGACTGTCTCAAATCAATAATGCGCCGGATGGGTCACAATGATCCTCATGTTGTCATCCAAGCTATAACACTCCTCGACGCTTGTGTAAACAACTGCGGAAAGAATTTTCATTTAGAAGTAGCATCACGAGATTTCGAGAACGAATTCATCCGACTTTTATCGAAATCACAACCGCAAGTAGCAACGGTAAAGTAATCTTCCTAATTTGTTTTTTAAAGAATTCAAGGAGAAGTATGCGTCCCTATAATAATTTTTTGTTTTTATTTTTGTAGAAAATGCGGCTTTTGCTAAAGAAATGGGCAGAGAACGATTTCAAAACGGATCCCCAACTGAATTTGATACCATCGCTTTACCAGAAGTTGAAAAGTGAGGGACATGATTTCTCGGAAAATCAAAAAGCGCCTAAAGCGTCAATACCTGCATCCGTTATAAAGGATCCAAATGTAGTAACTAGTCAACAGGAGGAAGATGATATTGCCAAAGCCATTGAACTTTCGCTAAAAGGAGTTAAGGATAGTCCTAAGAAACAGCAAACGAGTAGTAACAGTTCACCTTATGTAAGTGTTGAATTGCTATTTTTTAGAAAGATTCAATTTTATTTAAAATAAACATTCTTACAGGCTTCGTTATATCCCTGGTTAAGTGGTGGCTCTGGCGGATCCACCAGCGGTACTTCAACCACATCATCAAACCAACCCGAACCACGCAAAGTTCGAGCCCTTTATGATTTCGAAGCAGCTGAAGATAATGAATTGACATTTGTCGCTGGTGATATTATTCATGTTATTGATGATTCCGATCCGAACTGGTGGAAAGGATACAATTCACGCGGGGAAGGTCTTTTCCCTTCAAATTTCGTAACAGCCGATCTAAGTGTTGAGCCTGAACGTTTGGATGTAAACTCGAAATCGAAAAAATCCGATGATGAAGCCAAACAAGGAGAGAAGACTGAAAGTAAATTTGAAGAAGATAAAGATTATGTCCCAGAAATCAATGAGGAGAAAATCGATCGTTTGTTACACCTTTTGCATGAGGCTAATCCGGAAGATTCATCGCAGGATAGCGAGGAGATGTTGCGCTTAGAAACTGAAGTTAATAAAATGGGTCCACTTATAGACGCTGAATTGGAACGGGTAGATAGGAAGCATGCACAGCTAACACAACTATCCAGCGATTTAGTCGACGCAATTAATTTGTATCACACTCTGATGCGTGAACCAGATCGTACAGCGATGCCTCCTGTTACTTCCTTACCCGGTTCGATGGGCTATATGCCTGGTAATTTTAATCCGCAACACAACATGTATGGTCATAATGCAATGTACGGAATACCGCCGAATATTTACCACCCAGGACCGATAGCCACAACGTCAGTACCAAATTCTATGCCCTCGATGGCGATGATGCACATGATGCCTGGATCCACTCAACAGCAACATTCGCAGTCACAGCAGCCATCGATGAGTCAACAACTTCCCCAAATGCCGATGATGGGCAACACCGCAAATCCAGGTGGCTACCCGCCACAGCAAATGATACCGGTACAGTATCAAAATGGGCATCAACCGCAGCAACAACAACAGCAACAGTCCCAATCGCAAGTGCAGCACCCGATGTCGCCTCCCCCACAGCAGCAATCATTACATAACTCTATTGCCCAACCCAATATTCAGTCTACAACCTCCCCATCTTCTACTGGACAGCAGCTAATGCAACAAGCCCAACAACAACCTCCAAATAGCATGAACCAGCAACAAACCACGGCAGGTTTTCACCCAGTACAACCACCGACATCAATGGGCGGAATTTATTCATCGCAACAGAATAGTTTTGTTCCAATTCCTAATGCTGGCAATTTTGCATTGCCACACCCATCTATGCTGCCAAGTAACTCTATAATGGGTGGTGGCATGATGCTACCACCGCAACAGCACCCTCCGCAATCAATGCCATCAATGAGCCACAACCCGCAATTGCAAATGGCACATCAAATGTCGGCAATCAATCAACCAATAACGCATAGCCTTTTGGGACAGAACGACTCGAAAACGAACATTCCAATATACCAGCAACAACGGTAAAATAATTTTATGATTCGGAATCAGGGTGGGGCTGTACATGTTAAGTTCTTTTTTAACTTTAAATGCCGAGGTCCATTTAGGTGAGGGTCTAGTTCGTAGAGCAAGGGAAGCTCCTGTTTTATGTAGTTAGATTGACGTTTGATTTTGAGGCAAGAGAAGATATATATGTAAAGGTTTCCAAACATTGCGAGCAACCGCTGGTGCATGCCATTTGAATTTTAGTTTATTCCTGCTTAAAAGTGCTTTGCCTATTCGAGCGTAGATCGCTAGAGATTTAGCAGGAACTGCACTGTCTAACGTAAAAGTTCTCAATTTCCTTAGAAAAATTATTTTGTCTTACTCAACGAAAAATAACATGATTCTGATAAAAATGGCGACAATTTAATTTAGAAACGAACCACGATCAGGCTCGTTGAGGAAACCGATCCCATATTCTTTAAATTGGAGGTAGTGAAAAGTTGAATAATAAATTTATGCAGCTAACTGTGGAGGCTACAGGCTAAATGGACTCTTAGAACCTTGTAAAGTTTCGTGGCATCTGAGTTGCACTCACTTATCTCATACGCATATTTATTCAAAGCATGGCTCACCTTCATTCTACCATTTGCAGAACACAAAAGTGATGTCTGCCTAATGCGAAAGCGAAATAAGAACAGCGGGAGACAACATAAATCATTTTTCAGTCCCGCTAGTCTCTGTCAATCTGTCCACCCCTAATTTGAGAACAAACGTGCGAAGAAACTATTCAAACGATTTCCATTGATCATAAATTTATTATTTACAATTATTTTATTATGTAAATATCAACAAAACTATCGATAACATAACTAATTAAATATATATACACAATATAATAGAATTGAACGAAACGATTTAAGCATGTTGTAAGCGTTAAAGATTTGATTCTGACTAGTTCGATTTGAAAGATGTGAAAGCGGAGGTTTATTGGTTTTAACAATTAAGCGAGAGAAAGTAGGCGGAGCAGCAAAGAAGTTTGTCTAATGATTCTGGAGAGTGCGCTGGTTTAAAAAATGTCTTGGTCGTATTGGATAAAGGATTAAAAATAAACGATTACCATATTTTAAGAAAGTAAATTCGTAATTGGTATTGAATTTTATATAGCTCACAAGATACGGAATATAATAACGCAGAAGCTATTGGTATAATTGAGTTCTTTCCCTACCCACTTTGTTGTTTTATTTTAAGTTGAAGGAGGTGAGGAAATGTAGCGTCAGTCGGATGTGTTTGACATGCTGAAGTGACTAAAACGTCTCCAACCATATTTTTGTTATTTGTTTGCAATACGTATTTGTTTTCTTAGAACACTCTCAAGCATACGATAGACTTTCATTGAGGGCTTACAAATAATTCAAAAAACATTAAGTAGATATTTTAAACCCTTGTATAATATTTTGGTTATATAATTACGCAATATAAACTTAAATATATTCTATTTAAATAAATTCGTCATCGTGTTCTTAATTAACAACATTGCCGGAGTAAAACTGAGTGTAGACTGATGGCATCATGGCCTTGTGCAGTCACAACTTTGATCTTATGAGAAGACATTTTGAACGAAAGGATTTCGGTAGACTGAAGTAGGCTCTATTGCTTCGTCCATGTCGTCGGTTATAACTTGACCCCATTATTTAGGTCTTACTCGTTGATGTGCAGCTTGGGAGCCTGGGTTACAGTCTCATCAGAAAAATTATCATCGAATTTTTCAACACGCTATAAAAGACGAATCTAATTAAGTGTGTGTGTGTCTGTGATCGATTCCATACAAAAACAAAGTTCAAACCTATCGTAATATCCAATAGATTGATTTTAGTTTTATCCTGGCAGGGAAATGGTTTTTATGCCAGGGAAAAATTAAAACCTTTTTTAGACTACTCGCGATGTTTGAACTTCTTTTTTGTTTGGAATCGTTAGCCCATTGAAATCTACGTATCTATTTCGATTTTTATTTAACAAGACATTGGTTAAGTTATCGTTTATAGCGTGCTGGAAAATTCAATGATAATTTTTCCAATAAATGCCTGCTTAAATGTGCCCGCTACTCAATCGGGATAAAAACTTCCTTGACCGTATTTTACACTTGATGCTGATATCATCAGCAATTCGGTGGTCATAATGACGATGATACCTCTTACGCATACTCTTGGGGATCGAATCACGTTTCAAAACGCCAAGTTAAAAAGGACAAACGACAGTGCGTCTCCCAATTGCAGTCCATTTCGTTAATGTTTTGTGTAAAACAAAACCTTATTAAAATCGATTCACTGTCTGTCTGTCATACGCACTTTTCTCCAAAACGGCTAAGCCAATCCGAACGAAATTTCGTGGAACTATGAAATACCACGCATACAGCGAGTTGCATAAATTTAGGTGGAGTTTAAAGTCGTGTGGGGTATCAAATGAAAGGTCTCGGTTAATACTTTCCGAAACTTATATTAGTTTCGACGTGAATTGTAAAGTGCGCGAGTAAGAAGTCAAAATGTAGGCACTCAAAGTGAGACAGGAGTCATTTTTGGAAACTACCCAACCCAAAAATCTGAGAAAAATCAGGGTGGCCTCGAAATATGTGTCATTTCGATATCTGCTGAAATATTGGTTTGGATTAGGAGGTAATTTGTTAGTCCAAGTTTTAAAATGAAAGATTGCCTTGGAAGATATTTTTCCATTTTATTGGCTAAAAGTGTCTAATTCAAAACAAATACGTATTTCGGGGACCAACTGTCCCCGAAATACGTATATTTTTTTTGTATCTGTTCTTCACATTTGCTAATAATATTAAACTCCGAATGTGAAGCATATGAGGTTGCCTATTATCAATACAGGGCTTTCCATCAAATTATTTATTTAAATAGTTTTCTAAAAAAATAGAGGTCAATAGAATTTTTAACTATGTACGCTACATGCACTCATCGCTGCTCACATCTTCTTCGTTTTCTTCAGCCTTTGTCCCGTTCACAAGCTGGGTCGGCACGTCTTGATCGTTGTTTCGGCCGGTCTTTTGGTCGCTTAACGATCGACTTCGATGTGCTAACCAATCTTGGCGAGTGAATTCTCGTTAGTGCGAATTACGTGAACATAGCATCGAAAGCGCTTCTCTCGCAAATTTTCTACGAACGCAGCATCGTCGTCTCCATTACCGCAAGTTGTTGGAATATTGAGTTTTTTCGTTGCTTAGTAAAGTTATATTCTAGTTTGGATATCATAGGCAGTTCTGAAGTCGATGAAAAGGAGTATCATGTTTGGTCATCGTATTCTAGGCTGCCTACAGGGAGTATATTTGATCGATTGCTGATTTTCTTGGGGTTCAGTTTATGGAATGCACAAACGGTTCCTTGGATTAGCGAGATCTTTAAATGTTAAGCAGCTAGTTCTTTGCCCCTAATTCGTGTGACTGGTAACCCAGAGAAGGGAGATTTTGAGCAGGCGTTCATGATTTCAATTCGTCCCTGCACTGACTCACAACTTGAGGGATGCCTTTGCTAACTTTAGAGCTTTGATGGCAGGTTAACTGTCAGTCGCAGTAGCTGCACTACTTTCAAAAATTTTCCGAAAAATTCACATTCAAAATTCATCAAAATCGATATTGTCCCCTTTAAAGTAATCCCATCGAGTCACTGAAATAGTTTTTTATACTCCGTGTTTGGTATGTCCATCAGAACCAACTTCGATCCCCTACCACCTCTCGGCTGAAATGCGATCCTTGTAGTTTTTTTTGGCTCGATTCAACAGAAACACATCGCAGAGCTAAATCAGGTGATTTGGATGGCTGCTGGATAGTATTCGCTGCGCGTAATTGTATCACTGTGCGACTGTGTGTTATCGAATTGCAAAATGCACGAGTTGTTAGTCCACAAATCTTTTCATTTTTGATGAATTGTTTCACACAAACGTCTCTTGACACTTAAATAATATTCCTTGTATATTGTCTCATTGATTCGCTTCGCCGATATTAGCTGGGATTCAGCCATGAAAATCATGTCTTTGTGATGTCCCCGCACTAAATTTGGTTCATTTTCTATACACCCTTCTACAACACGGCGAAGCACCTTTTTAACACTTTCAAGGTTCACACACCATTGATATGTTTTAATACAAAATCGCTGTTGCAAATCTCATCTATTTTCAAAATTGTAAAAAAATCGAAATGGATGCCGTAACAACCGCAGCTCACAGATGCCATGGGGATGAGGCATCAACAAATGATATTCACAACCACCTAGAGCGTTACCATTGATACTTAGCCCCAGCCGTAAGGGAACTCAGAATGGCTGGTTCAACGATGAATGTAAGCTAGCGACGGAACGGAAGAAGGTTGCATACCGAGTAATGATGCATTCTCAAAGAACGCGGGCGGACGCAGAGACGTATCACAAGCTTCGGCGAGCGAAAAAGCGACTTCACAGACAGAAAAACAATGCCTGGGAGAAGCAACCGGTCTGTGAACTCGAAAAGTACAGGAAACAAGTTTTACCAACAAGTCAGCAGGATGAAACTTTATACACTTCGATGTTCACCCTCTCGAAACAAAAAAGGGAAATCTGATTTCCACCAACTGAAGACGATAGACAAATGCTGCCACCACCAAGCATAGAAGAAACAGTCCGTGCAATCCACCGGCTTAAAACCATAAGTCACCAGGAGCCGATGGAATTACAGCCGAATTGGTTAAATATGGAGGCGACCAATTACACCAAGCGGTTAATCAACTTATGCCTGACGAGTAGCATCGAGGCATTATCTGTCCCATACATAAAAGGGGGGATATCACACAGTGCAGTAATTAAAGAGGTATCATGTTGCTGAATGCCATCTGTAAGATATTTTCCGCTCTCTTCCTAGTTCAGATAGCCACATACGCCCAGAACATTATCGGCCCATACCAAAGAGGCTTCACTCCAGGCAAATCAGCAACAGATCCGATTTTCTCTCTGCGGCAAGCGATGGAAAAACTGTTGGAATCTAGACATCAGTTGCGTCATTTTTTCATCGAATTTAATGCGGCCTATGATAGCATAACCGGGGTAAAACTGAACACGGCTACGAGAGAACTCGGAAGAACAACCCGAGATATACAGTCTACCTTCAACCGGATCGAGCAGGCGGTGCGAGATATCGGGCTGCACATTAATGAAGGCAAGACGAAGAACATGGTGGCAACGTCAGCGCCAAAAACCAAAGAATGAACAACGTCGAATCGCCTGGCCAAACGAAAACAATAAAATAGGAGACTACAACTTTGAGACTTTGATAAAAGTATGTAATATTTTTCAATGCGGTCCGTTTTGAAAGATTGAAAAACGTGGTTTAAGTTTCATAGAAACTCAGTGGAGAGCGTCAGTAAACTTGTTTTAAAACTCGTTTTTCATTTCGGATCCGCAAAATCCCCTCGGCATTTTATTTGTAGGCACACACGTTTGAAACTGGCTAATTCTTTTGAGGTGTTTCGTTTTGACCACATCTGTTCGTCTTCGGTGGGAAACCTATATGTACGCGTAACCACATGCGAGCGCGCAGTATAACTTCCACAGATCTCTACCAGACACGCAACGAACCTATCTTTTTCGGATGATTTGCAATCCAAAACAGGTGCTACCTGACTTCCAACCAGGGAGCAACATGACTGAAGTGGCATTTCCTCCCTCATATGAATTTATTATGTATATTCAGGAAAAAAACCTTGCAAAAATTCAGGCCTAAGCTGACCGAAGCTAATCCAAATTTTGTTTAGGAATTGGGAAGTCCTTACGCCGCCATTCATTTGATAGTGACGAATGCTGTCTCATTCGTTGTCTATATTTCTGCAAATTGGATGCTAAATTGAGAGGTCCCTGGACCATCAACAGTGGAAGAAAATTAGGGGCCTCAGGACTCCTTCGTATGGGGATTTCGTATGGGATAGGAGGTTCGTATGCTGAGAAGCTGTGTATCGCTCAGTTGATTCTTTCCTACGAGAGAACCATTACAACTCGTGGGAGAGTTGTAACGATATATGCTGATAAAGATGATGCGACTTTGGAGAGTAGTCCTCTCCTTCTTGTGGCAAATCTCGCAGGGTTAGGCAACTCCGACTCTACAAGTTCAACATCGACCATTTATATGATCTAACAGTCGCTCGACATTAGGAGAGCTATCTTGCTGATTGGACGACTGAATAACACGCTTGAAAATATGGTCTTTTCTTGAATACTTCTCAGGTCGTTGGCCATGTCCCGAAGCTCAGCTTGGCTGACTGCGAAATCGTGGAAGCGGATCGATGATAGGAAGGGATTGAAGGTTTTATTGACGGTAGCGAGTGGAGGCGAGCGTGACGCGCTCGTGTTCCTTTACTGTGCGAAATCCCGGGAAGTTCAACGTAGTGTGCGCCGTGACAAGAGGGAATTTATTATTGCGCTGGTCGGGGAAGAGGTGAAAGAACACTTCACCACGATAGAAAGAGGCGCCTGTTTTGAGTGCGACAATTTGAGGGGTATCTGCAAGCTTCCTGCCGTCGAAAAGATAATAGTTAAAGTAATTGTGGAGTGCGTCAAAAAACTTCTCCAAAGCTCGATCGACAGGGAGCAGACTGGTTTTCGGTCCGGATCCTTCTGCATTGACCACATCAACACCCTACGGACCATTTAGCAACAGTGCACGAAGTATAGATCTTCGCTTCACCTGCTTTTCATCGACTTCGATTAGTCGATTTGCACTACGCAGGAGGGGCATTCCGGAGAAGCTAACAGCTATTATTAGAGCGACATATGATGGCGCAAAATGTCATGTGTTGCAATGAGGTAAAATCTCAGAGGAACTTGAGGTCAAAAGCGGAGTCCGTTTGAGTTACATCTCGTTACCGATATTATTTCTTCTTGTTATTGGTGACACTCTTCATGCTCCTCTATTTGGAGGACGTGGCGGAGTTCACACTTTTCCTTAAACACCTCAACTACGCCCACAGTTAGATACTAGACAGTTACCCCACTCCCCCTTGCTCCTTAAGGGGGGAAATCAGTGCGAGTTTGACATACCGCCCGGACTTGCCAATTGGTGAGAGGCAAGTTTTTGCTTATGTATAAGTGAATACGTGAAACAACTTTTTGCTATATGGGTGAGCACGGCAGTAGTACCAGAATAGCAAAAGCTCATCGATCTCTCTCTTACCAATACGATTTGACGAAAATTGTGCCTTTTCCTTGTTTAGCGTCTCTGATGTGTACAGATAAGCTTCTGCAGCACATTCGCAAGCGGGGTCATTTTAGTGTGGGTACTGCCTATAGTAGATCTACTGTGACTACGCCAATGACATCTGTTTGTTCTCTCATTGGATTACAAGCCTTGGCCTGTAGCACCACCAAAAAGTAAAGTTTGGTGGGTCATCGCACTCTCTCTATTTGCATTAATGGGCAAAGCATCGAAGGCGTTGATGTTGCTCGACGCATTAACAGCGCTTTGTCTAAACTTCGGAAATGCAGTTATCTCAAGACCAAGCCCAGGTTGAAATTTTTCTGTGCTAATGTTTTTCCTATGTTGCTATATGGGAGTAGCAAAATGAAAGTGACCTCCACTGTTAGTCAAAGACTCCAAGCTTTCCTCAACACCTTTTTGCGACGTGCCGCCGGAGTATGCTGGCCTGGATAGAAAAAATTGTCCGTACCTTGTACAGCTACAAGCTCCGAATTGATGGGTTGCGCAAATTACAATCATTTTTGAACCAGTCAAATACACCCATCCATCGAAACCAATTTCCAAGGTTTCTGCGTAGCCATATGCACAGGACTATGCATATTATGCGCTTCGTATTTGCCCAAATGCGACTTCCATTTCTACTTGGAGTAATATTCTTGTTTCTCCACTGACTTGAAAAATATTTTCCATATGGCAGCTCTACGTGCATAACAAATTTAAAGTGTACACAAAGACCCTACAGATGGACGCCTATGCGAAGCCCATGTGCGAGTTGACAGTTCGGCCGTGGACAGCTGATGCAAACAAAACATTGCCAATTGGTGAAGTGTGAGACTGCCGGAAAGTGCAAAGTGTTGTGCAGTGAAGAATTGTGAGTGGATTTGCTGGCAAAAGTGGATTTGTGGTGGTTGGTAAGTCTACTCAATTGTTTTCTTTCTGGTGTTCATTGGTTTTATCACATAACCTTCACACACTCGAAGGATTACTTTCTGTTGACTACTTTGGAACTTGTGAGGTATTCGCAATCAGTCGTTGAATCGCAAATTTAACATTCTGAAAGAAACTAAATTATCTTGGAAGAGAATGGCAGGAACCTCCATAGTATGGAACTAGGTGAAACTTATATGCACGTAGTGTGTTCATTAATAATAAGCGATTACCCCAGGGAATGATGGCTCCAGCATTGGAGCAACCAAATGCAATTTATCGACCAGGCTTGTGATTATCTGTTACACAATGGTCAGTCTGACTAGCTGGTACCTTTGCCTGTAGGGCGGATGAGTTACCTGTCCGCAGACTTTTTGGAAGCACCTTAATGTACGAAAGCTCCATTTTGCTCTATCCACTGCATTTTTCTTCTTCTGAAAAACGTTCTGCAGGATATAGCTCTGATTCAACTCACTCGGTTTCTTGGAACTATTTGCACGTTTCTTGCTGTAGCGAAGATATTAGCTAAACTCGCCCTATGACGCATCAAGGAATCTTTTTCTACTCTGGATCCTCCTGTGCCGACTACATTGTAGACCCTGGGTCGTTGAGGAGCGGTGTGCGGAGTTGAGATCACTTCCAACTGATCTTCACCGATTTCGAGAATGCTTTCGATAATGTGAACAGGGAGTCTCTCTGGCATAGCCTATACAGCAGAGACATTCCGGAGAGACGCAAAATGTTACGTTCTGCATCGGGGTAAAATTTTTAAGGAATATGAAGTCCAAATGGAGCTTGGCAAGTTTGCATCTTGCCACCAATACTTTTTCTTTTCGTTATGGTTGACATTCTTCATGGTGCCTCGGCTGGAGGACTATTTCATCTTCTCTCAAACACCTCAAATACGCTGATGACAACTGTTTGCTTCCCCACCGAATCATTTAACTTGACCAAATGGCCCTGGATTTGGAAAAGGGGAGAAGCTGAATTGAATTGAAGATTAACACAAACAACGCTGAGATTCTCAGTCTGACTGAGGGAAACATATGTATCTTCTGTATGCAGCCTGCTTGCTCCCAACGCATTAACGGTACGAAATCTGTCTTTGGTGTTTTGTTAAAAAATTGTAAATGAAATGATCTCTAATATCAAACTGAGGCTGTTCCGTACATGGCGCAATTTTTACAAGATCGAGAAAAGCAATTAGTAGTATGCCGTTTTGCCTTTTTCCATATTGGGACATTTGTACTTTTTTGCTGGTTAGATGGCGTTTTACCCTCTTCAATGATCTGATTGAAGAGCTCCCTGAGCTGAAATGTTGGGTTTCAGTTCTTCGTTTTCCAGAGCTCAGTTGCGATGGTCTCGTGTCCTGCTACTTTCCTCGATTTCGATCGATTGATTGCTTATTTGACTTGTGGCGCTGATAGGTGGAATAGTTCCAAATATTGACATTGTTTGTAGAAGCTGAGGATCAACAAGTTCTTCCGCTGAAATTTGCTCCAAGTATTCCTGTCAACTATCCGCCACAGCTCGTCGATTGGTCGTTTTTGTCATTAGCGGAACGATATCCCGTGTGCGTTGGTGGTGGCCGCGCCGAGTGATCAGTTTATCGTAAAGATGTTTGTAATAGACCGCTGAGGTACGATCGCTTCCTTTACTTCTCTGCTTGCATTCTTGTGAATGTGCCTATTGGCCAGTTTAATCGACGAGAAACAACACCTTCATTTAGTGTTCTGCTTCCTTTTCCCCCTATCGCCTGCCTTTTCACCCACATGATCCCCTCAATGACAATATAGTAATCAGCAGGGACGTTACAGAAGGCATCTTTCTCCGCATCGGATTGATCTGTCTGTGGTTCGCATATTGTGAAAGAATGAATCGTGCGTTCAGCTGATATCCATCAAATCGCTCGACTTCTTTAATGGCACCAAATAAACCGCCAGAGACCCGAGTATTTCCACCAAGAGAATATTGGTGTCGTTATCGGTCAGAGATAGCAACATTTGCGAAAAGCAAGTTCAAATTTAGTGTCATTGAATGCTGGATAACATCGAATTGGGTATCACTGCTAAGAAGAGGAGGAAATAGCATTGGTGGGAGAATGTAACCCGGTTTGGCCTTGAAGCTTTTCCGATACTTTCTCTGGATATACACAGTACCTCTCTCTGATGAGAGGGGGTGGAAAGGGGATTCTCCTGGGGCCGTAGAATTCTTGAGGGCGCGGAATAGAAGTTTCGATGAAAAAAAGGGATAATATCGCACATAGTTTTCACCCAGAACCGTATAATTTTTACACTAAGCTCAACTTTTTCGCACAATTTTCACCAGCGGCTCGAATTTGCTCTCCACGGTCCTTGTAGTGTGTTATATATTTTGTTTTGTTTGATAGTATGTAGCTTCGTCTCCGAAAGTCCTGCCTAGACCACTTTCAATCGAGGAAGAGTGGGTGAAGTCGACCTGAAGAGTGTTGATGTGGTCACTACAAGTGTACCCATAATAAATGCCAGCCTGTTCTTTGTTGATTAATCGTTAGAAGTATTCATTTGAAATGGGACTATTTTAGCTACTATCGTTGCGATAGCAGGGATGACCCGTTAATTATCGCTCGTGATGCCGCCGTCTTTCATGATATTAGTAATTATCCCCTTCTTCCATTTTCTAGGAAAAACTTCTTACCTCCAGGATTTTCAAATAAGTAGCAACTCTGTAGACACTGCCCCTAAGCGAGCGAAGTTCTGTATTTCTTTAGTAGACTTGGATGCGATAAGCAAGCGAATGTAAGGGACTATTAGAGATTGGTTTCTTTTCAGAACGATGCCGATGCCTTTTTGTTACGAAGACAATTTCTAAACATAAATTTGAGAAGACTCTATCTAAGAATGGTGCAATGCGTACTTCCAAAATCAATCTTGCCCCTCTGACGTTAGTTGAAAATATTAATCTTGGGGGAAGCTGAAGCACATTTCAGGTAACTACGAACGTTTTACTGGTTATACCCAACGAAGGGGTGAATGGCAACCATATATATTACATAATATTTCAGGTTTGGGGACTGACAAAAATAAGTTAAAATGGAGATTGGAGTATAAGGTAGTCGCTGTAGCCCGTGCCACAATTAACAATTTTGAGTATTTAATAAGAATGGAAATTCATTATTCTGATATAACTATTTATGTGTGCAAAAATTGCTCATGTTTCGGGAGAAGTGCGTTTAAAAAAATAGGTTTGGAAGTTCGTAATTTGCGCGTGCTCTTAAAATAAGTGTCACGCACATTTACTGTTCTCGGGGACTTAATAATGTTTTGTGCGTTAATTTTGCAAGTATATTCTATAAGAAAACTGTTTTTAAAAATTCGATTTAAAAGAAACAGACTGTTCTCTCAATCGTGTTTAGTTGAATCCATTTATTTAAGGGGGTCATCCCGTGTATCGGATCCGCGGAATCGATTTTTTTTTGGCATCAATTGTATCTAGATATAGTGTAGAATATATGGGCAAGTGATTTTTTGATATTCGGAGTCGTTCGGAAATTATAGTATTAAACACGTGATAAGTTAGATGCTAGATTTTATGGCGATCGCTGTAATCAAGATCGTATTTATCGATCCGAATGACGTTCGAATGACTTCGCTAAAAGGACAAAAATTGAAGCCAAGGCTGTACATGTGCTTCTTGATGAAACCTAAGGTTTATGGATTAGGTATAGCAGACTAATGGTCAGTTAAGGTTTTATAGCTAAAAATCACATTCTACTTTTTAAATGCGTTTTTCTCGAAACTGCATATTGAAAATCGGCTACCACTATAGCCCAAAATCTATTCAACGAAATTCTTTGAAATTTGCAGGACTTATTCAGAACATATTTCTACGGTTCGCAAACTAGGATAATTGTGATTCGTTCAGTAGTTTTTTTTTTCATTGAAGAAGCCGTGAAAAAAACACCAAAATTCGCAAAAAAAAAGTTTAAAACGGCACCAAAAATTTAGCTTTTAGTATTTTTTAATAATCCTAGTTTGCGGACTGTAGTTAAGTCTGTACGTTAAAATGCCGTTTACTTTTTTTCTTTAAGATGATCACAGCGCCCTCTAGCGTGGCAGCACAAAAACACCTTTTTTTGGAGATGGGTGCATAAATTGCCCTGTATTTCAATAACCAACTATGCTATCGGGGTGGAAAAATTACTATAAACGCTCAAGATATTAATAAATCTATGATCAAATTCGTATTTGTATCTTTATCCAGTTCTTCACAAAAAATTTCCAAAAAAAGCCAAAAAACGGCCTTCACGCGGGATGACTCCCTTAATTGCGTTTACTTGAATCCATTTATTTAGTTTACCGTGTATTTAGTACCGTGGTGTTAATCTTCATATCTGAATTGCCATAAGTTACCATCATCATCAACGACGCAACAACCAGTATCCGGTGTAGGCCTGCCTTAATAAGGAACTCCAGACATCCCGGTTTTGCGCCAAGGTCCATCAATTCGATATCCCTAAAAGCTGTCTGGCGTCCTGACCTTCACTATCGCTCCATCTCAGACAGGGTCTGCCTCGTCTCCTTTTTCTACCATAGATATTGCCCTTATAGACTTTCCGGGTTAGATTATTGAGCCGGATTTTATACACAGGCAGACGTTCGTGGTATCGCTTACAGATTTCGTCGTTATGTAGGCTACGGAATCGTCCATCCTCATGTAGGGGGCCAAAAATTCTTCGGAGGATTCTTCCCTCGAACGCGGCCAAGAGTTCGCAATTCTTCTTGCTAAGCACCGAAGTCTCCGAGGAATACATGAGGACTGGCAAGATCATTGTCTTGTACAGTAAGAGCTTTGCCCCAATGGTGAGACGTTTCGAGCGGAACAGTTTTTGTAAGCTGAAATAGGCTCTGTTGGCTGCCAACAACCGTGCGCGGATTTCATCATCGTAGCTGTTATCGGTCGAATCCAGATATCAACGGTCTCAAAGTTGTAGTCTCCTATCTTTATTCTTCCCGTTTGACCAGTGCGATTTGATGTTGCTGGTTAGTTGGTTTTTGGTGCTGACGTTGCCACCATATACTTTGCCTTGCCTTTACTGATGAGCAGCCCAAGATCTCGCGCCGCCTACTTGATCTGGATGAAGGCAATTTGTACGTCTCGGGTCATTCTTTCCATGATGTCGATATCGTCAGCTCAGGCCAGTAGTTGGGTGGACTTAAAGAGGATCGTACTCCTTGCATTTATCTCAGCATCACGGATCACTTTCTCGAGGGCCAGGTTAAAGAGGACGCATGATAGCAGCAACGGTCTAAAACATCCTCTTAGACCTCTTAGACCGTTGCTGATGTCGAATAGTCTCGAGAGTGATCCTGCTGCCTTTATCTGGTCTCGCACATTGGTCAGGGTCAGCGTAGTCAGTATTATCAATTTCGTCGGGATATTGAATTCTCTCATGGCCGTGTACAGTTTTAGCCTGGCTATGCTATCATAATAATAATAATAAGAGCGTTTCCCGCAATTTGCGCACGTGACTGTGCAGCGAGTCGCAGACCAATACCGCTTCATTACTAGCAGCGACACAATCCCGGCCACCATCAGGGAACGTGTTCGACTTGAAGTCATCGGGGAAACTGGTGACCGAGAGTCGATGGGGGCAGAGGCGGCGGTATCAACAACACCACGCCGCACTGCAGGCAACAGGTTCAGTACTCGCCGAAGCACTCTTCTCCACCGTCCAGCTGAGGTTTCCGCTGAGGTTCGGGACGAATTCCAAAGAGCGTGTATAGAATTCTCGGATATGGATCCTTTGCATAGACCAGGTATTCCCAGGCTCTATGCATCTCCAGCAACTCCGGCAATTCTATCTCAAATCAATGATGAGATTGCATCTCGACTGTGTGCTAATATGTCGCTGCTGCAACTACAATCACTTGTGTATTGTGGTGCAGTTACGGCTGTCAGATTGCACGGTCAGAAGATTCGCTTTCGCGTTATTGGTTTGAGTGACAAAAGAGATCCACCATGGAAAATTCGTCTGGAACGTCGGCGGGACTCACTAAGGCAGGACATTGCTAGACTGATTTAGATCAGCACTGGCAATGCCAGCCGGCGGGTGAGAAATAAAGTGCAGAGGGTTTACTGGAACTATGCCAACCCCTGTGAGACACCCGTTGTTGAAATTCTGGACACACTAAAACAGAAACTTTCTGTCATATGCAGTCGGTTACGACGGTATGGCGAAAGTTATTCCAGACGTGTCCAGAATGCAACATACGCGAGGAACCAGCGGAGCTTTTTCAGATCTCTCAACGAATCCCAACAGAGCGCCCAGACAATATAGTTCTCGGTGACGGAAGCGATAGAGTATTGGGGTGGACTTTGGGGGTTACCTGCCCAGCATGCTGAGTGGATCACCGCCGAAGGCACCCGCCATGCCAATACACCTGGCATGAATTTCGCGGATGTTACCGAAGAGGAAGTTCGACGAGCCATAAACATCTCGAAGAACTGGAGGGGCCCAGGTCTGGATCGGGTGCAGAATTTCTGGTATAAGAAATTTACCAGCGTACACAGTCAGTTGGCACGCAGTATAAATGAGGCCATGAGTCGGCCGGAGGAATTGTCACCTTTCCTCACTGCGGGGATTACCTACCTTATCCCTAAGAAGGACACGGTGCAGGACCCCGCAGACACAAGGCCGATCACTTGCTTACCAACCCTCTACAAATTCATCACGTCCATTATTAGTGGAAGGATCAATGCGCACCTCGAGACCAACAACATTCTGTCCGAGGAGCAGAAGGACTGCCGAGTTGGGTCAAGGGGTTGCAAAGAGCAACTCAATATCGACTCGGTAGTTGTAGGACAAGCAACTAGAGGCCAAAGAAACCTCTTCAGTTGCTATATCGATTATGCCAAGGCTTTCGACAGCGTTTCGCATACCTGGCTAATCGATATCCTACATCTGTATCGCATTGATCCGAAACTAATAAAGTTTTTGGCGACAGTCATGGAAGGGTGGCATACCACCTTATCAGTCCGTACATCTGAGGGTGCTAATACCTCAGAGCCCATCCGTATACGGAGGGGCATCTTCCAGGGGGATTCGTTGAGTCCCCTCTGGTTTTGTATGGCACTGAACCCCCTTTCATGGCTACTGAATGATGCTAGAGGGCATGGTTTTGCAATAAAGTATGGCCTACGTGCTAAGTGCGAACTGACACACTTGATGTACTTAGATGACATCAAGCTGTATGCTGGTACTGACAACCATCTTAGAAATCTGTTGCGAATAATAGACATGTTCAGCCGTGATATTCGGATGGAGTTTGGATTAGACAAGTGTCGAATCCAAGCCATCCGCAAAGGTCATCACGAGCCGCATGCCGGACATAGCATTGGTGACCTCCACATCGAAGCTATGACCGAGACAGACTTCTACAAATACCTAGGAATTCTGCAAGGAACCCATGCTCGAGTTGGTGATCTGAAGGAAGCTCTGCTGTCCGAATTCCTGCGACGTGTAAAGCTGGTGCTGAAATCGCATCTCTCGGGGAAGAATAAAATAAGCGCGTTGATCGTATTCGCTATCCCTTCACTGGCTTATGCATTCGGAATATTGCCGTGGACGAAGACCGACCTGGAAAACGTCCAGCGGCGGATACGAACAACTATGTCCAAATTCCGAATGCATCACCCAAAGTCTGCCGTGGAGCGGATGAACCTGCCTCGTGACATCGGAGGTAGGGGCGTGGTTGACGTGGCGGCACAACATCATCGCCAAGCCGACTCGCTGCGCGCTTATTTTTACAGCAAAGAGCAGGCGAGTCCCTTGCATGCGGCTGTCTGTAAGGCAGACTGTGGGCTGATTCCACTTAACTTGAAGGATCGATCTTTCAATCCTCTGAGTGGGGTAAAGTCGGACCAAGAGCGGATCGATGAATGGAAGTCGAAGGCAATGCACGGTAAACACGTGAATTGTCTTTGGCAGCCATTTGTCGATTTGCATCTGTCGAACAGATGGCTGTGCTGGGGAGCTCTTTGCTGAGACGGAGGGGTTCATGTGTGCCATTCAGGATGGCGTCGTCGGCACTCGAGCTTATAAAAAGCTCATCATGAAAGAACGGGTGGAGAACGGCCAGTGCAGAATGTGTGGTTCAGCGTTAGAGACGTTGGACCATCTCATTTCTGGCTGTACTGTTATGGCACCGGTGCAATACATCACCAGGCATAATGCTGTATGTAAGGTTATCCATCAAAACCTTGCATATAAGCATGGGCTGATCACGGGAACATGTCCGGTTTATCGATATGAGCTGCAAGCAGTACTTGATAGTTCTGCTTACAGCATGTATTGGGACCGGCAAGTTCTGACTGATCGCCATACTCCACACAACAAGCCTGACGTACTGTTAGTTGACAAGACGGGTTCCTCTGCGTATATTATTGATATTGCTATCCCCCATAATAGCAACATTGAACGGAAATACGTGGAGAAGAAGGTGAACTATGGTTGTAGGTTGTAGTTCCCATAATATTGTCAGCTACAGGTATTGTACCTAAATCCCTGACGGCTTCCCTTGATGTCCTGGGACTTTCGCACAGTCTGGTTCAAACCATGCAGAAATATACCATTCTGCATACGTGCTCGATGTTGCGGGGGGTGCTGGACGGGTTCTCCCACTGACCTGCCACCGGCCGCCGCCACCGGTGCCCCTTTAGTTTTTAAGTAGGTAGGAACGTCCGAGCCTAAATGCTTGGCACTTAGTGCTAGTATTAGGTAAAATCCGACATCTGTCGAGATTGTGATAATTCGGAAATAATAATCGCTGGCGCAACAATCCATATTGGATCAGGGCCTTGAAGTGCGTTAGAGCACTTCATTCAAGACCGTAACGGTACACTAGGAGGCAATGTGGTCAGCATTGCGCTCGCCCGAGATTATTACCCTGATTTGACTCAGGTACTCATTCACAGCTGAGTCGACTGGTATCCGACGTCAAATCACGATACAAATTCCACTGTCCCCAGTGAGATTTGAACCGCGACCTTCCGTACGACAGCCTTGCGCTCTAACCACTCAGCTATTCGGACACGCTATGCTGTCATAGGCGGCTTTAAAGTCGATGAAAAGATGATGCAACTGTTGTCCAAATTCCAACAGTTTTTCATTGCTTGCCGCAGAGAGAAAATCTGATGTTGCTGATTTGCCTGGAGTGCTTCTTTGGTGTGGGCCAATGATATTCTGGGCGTATGGGGCTATCGGGCCTAGCAAGATAACGGAGAATATCTTATAGATGGTATTTAGCAACGTGATACCTCTATAATTGTTGCGCTGCGTGATATCTCACTTTTTATGTATGAGACAGAAAGTGCCTCTTTGCCAGTCGTCAGGCATTGATTCGCTGTCCCACATTTTTAGCACAAGTTGATGAACCACTTGGTGTAATTGGTCGCCTCCATATTTAACCAATTCGCCTGTAATTCCTTCCATATGATTTTTAAGCCGATGAATTGCACGGACTATTTCTTCTATACTTCTGTGAAGTCGCTTCTCCGCTTGTCGGAGTTCGTGATAAGTCTCCGCGAGAATGCTACATTACTCGGCTGTTCCGGCTCTTTTTGCGGCTGAGGCCAAGTATCTTTGTGGCCGTATTTATGATAACGTTTTTCAGGTTATTGCGAAGATCATTTGTGGATGCTTTATCTCCAGGATATCTGTTGACTGCGGTTATTGCGGCATCCATTTCCCTCTTAAAGGTATTGCGGAGGGTTGTGTTGTGATTGGCTTCAGTGTTAACTCTCACCTGATTGTCAGAGGGGATTCTGGGCGGTGTTGTTATTAGAGCTCGGAGCACCATGCCAACGAGATAGTGAACCGAGTCTACATTGGCCCCCCTGTATGCTCTGACATTCATTAAGGTTTAGAGGTGGCGGCGTTCGTGGTTAATTTGGTTGAAAGTGGTCCCGTCTGGAGAGGCTTACGTATGTTTGTGGACCGCTTTCCGCGCAAACCAGGTACTTCCAACAACCATTTTGTGTGACACTGCTAATTGAATAATCCGCAGTCCGTTATCATTTGTATTTTGATGTAAGTTATGGGAGCCAACGTATCGCCTGAATACGGGCTCCGTCCTTACTTGGCTGTTAAAATTCCCAAGTATGATTTTGATATCATCTCTGGGGCAGGCTTCGAGGGTTTGTTCTACTGCCTCGTACAAGGTATCCTCTGTAGGGGTGTGAACGTTAATGAGGCTTATATTTCTAAATTTGCCTCGGAATGGCGGAGTCCATAGCCGTTCGCTTATGTTTTCAAAGCCGATAATAGCACGTTCCATGAAAAAATGCGCAAATCGTTATTCGTTTGTCGTTGCCTGTTTCGTCGTTGTGTTATCCGTCCAGTCCGAGGCTCCTGTTGTCCTCCTGGAGAACCAGTTGGTACAATTTGGCATATAATTGGCATAAGTAGACAATATTTCTTGAAGGAACCAATTAAAAATGTTCCCAATATCCCAAACAAAAACTATAAATGTTTATTACTTTTCTGGAGAAATATGAAAACATGTATTTCTCTCAACACTGTACATAATTAGGAAACTATCTTAGAATTGATTATGATTAATGGTAAGGAATTCTACAGCATTGTGGTTTCACACTTTGTCTATTTCCCTTCAACAAAAATTCAAGTAGTGTATTGACGTTTTGTATCAAAGTTGAACGTTTCCGAAAGGGGCTCATTTGCTCAGAATCACGACCAAACGGTAATGAGGCAATTCCAAGCAATTATCCCTACAACCACAAATTCGTATTTGAGTCAAACCGTGTTTTGTAGTCCTTATTTTGCACCTCCTTTACCTTATTTGGAATTTGGTCCATGGGCAGCTTATTAGAAATCGCATCTTTCCTTTTCGTGCCTCTTAACAGGCAGTGAATGCTTGAAATATTCACTAAATGTAGTTCCCAGACTTGCTTCGTGTGTGCTCACTAAACTCTCCCAAATTTATTTTGATTTCACAAGTTGAACGAAAGTTGAAAGTTCTTTATTAGCTTCTGCTATTTCCTCGAATTTTTCACATGTCTCATGTATGACCTCCATGGCTGGAGTTGCCTGCAGATTTGTTGTTCATGTATATTACCTTAGTGTCTGGACTCATTCACATGTACTACAACGTAGACGGCGTTCTTCCTTGAATTACTTTTTGTTATTTTATGAATTCTTAGAGCTGCCAAAATTGTAGATCAGATCCCAGATACTTGAAAACCATTAAGGGAACCGGATTTATGAGAGTGAGGGCGGCAGCCCTAGGAAAATGAACTTTCATTCATAAGTTGTGGTGCATAGTACGAGTTTTTTTATTATTCATACCCTGTGGTTTCACACTACATTGGGAACATTCCTGCGAGGGAATACGATGACATGACATTGAAGTTTCGTTTTTTTCATTTAAGAGATTAGCACAGGATACAGGATTTCCGGTTGATTTGAAAGTATTTTTGGTGTTGGCAGAAATTCAAGTTCAATGGCAACAAATAGCAGATGATGATAGAGCAGAAGCTTGTGTCGGCACGAAGGGCGGGCTTTTATGTTATCTTTAATTCTGTAGCCCCATCTTGATTTTATCCTATAACGTGCTAGATTGGCTTAATCTCTCGTCTGCTATTCCGTTATTCCGAGCAGAAAACAATCAGCCTGATAAATTAGGTTCATTCCATCTGTTTCGAGGTCTATTAAGTTTCTGATCTGATCCAATATTTTTATTTTTAATGGGTACATCTGGTTTGTTTTACTTGTACTGTGCATTTTTAAGGTTCTGTAAGTAACGAAATTAGGTGAGAACATGTGGTCCACGAGTCCCTTTTTTTGGAGTAGGTTAGGTGTATGCGTTTGCGCACAGTGTTGGACTCCCGCAACAGCACGCTGTTGGACTACCAACTAAACACCTCCCTGTCATCAGAGAACTAGCCTGGAACCGTTTGACACATTACTTCGGGCTATCCCTCCCGTTCTGCCGGCTTTGGGAGCCTTCAAGTCAGGGAATTCCTTTCACCAACGGGAGGGGAGGGGGAGAAGGGAGTTGTTGTTAGTTCAGGGAACCCCTTACCGTCCGATCCCTCCCCCGGTCGAGTTCAATCTTCTTTGCAATAAGAAGAGCCCGAACATAATGCACAATACGATTCCAGCTGCTAGCGCTCTTCACCATCTCTCTGAAAATGTTGTCTGAAGAGACTTCTCCTGAGTCTGCATAAAGCTGCCGACGAAAGCCGTCCCACCTCTCGTAAGAGAAAAAAGTGTGTTCATCGTCGTCCGCCACTCCATTGCAGAACACACAAACAGGAGATCGCGCCTGCGGTAAGGTGCAGGTAAGACTGAAAAGCTCCATGCCCACTTAGAAGTTGGGTAAGGAAGTAATCAATCTCACCGTGCGTTCTGTTCAACCACAGGTCTAATTTGTCGATGAGCCGCGAAGTCCATTTGCCCCTTGGCTCATTTTGCCAAGAAAGTTGCCACTCGGTAAGGATGCGTTGATGTTCTTCACGGGTAATCACCTCTCTTACATTTTCGCCCCTACGGTGGTAGATAGCTTTGCGCTCCTTGGCAAAGAGGGCAACGGGGATCACTCCCGCAATCACCGTCACAGCCTGTTCGGAGACGGTGCGATAAGCAGACGCCAATCGGCGTTTACGATGCACCTTCTTTTCAAGGGCATCAGCCTATACCTCCGCAGAATAGAGCAGAACCGCCTGCGTTGCTCCCATAAGGAG
Source organism: Hermetia illucens (assembly GCF_905115235.1). Taxonomy (NCBI): domain Eukaryota; kingdom Metazoa; phylum Arthropoda; class Insecta; order Diptera; family Stratiomyidae; genus Hermetia; species Hermetia illucens. The sequence continues at coordinate 138,095,327 of NC_051849.1, read as the reverse complement.
ACGTCTCCTAGTAGATATAGGGCCCCCGACATTCGCCATTAGCCGACTCAAGACCGTGACTCCAGCTGCAGCCCTATCCGCTGCTGCTTTAATTTGCTCGATGAAGCTCATCTTCGAGTCGAGCATTAAACCAAGGTATTTAACCACTGGTTTTGACTCTATAATTAACTCGCCGATCGATATAGGACGCAGGGTTGGGATTCTCCTTCTGGTCAAGATGACTACTTCGGTTTTTCCTAGCGCAAGGTTGAAATCATCCGCTTACCCGTCGCATCAATATGCCAAGTCTGTTTTGCGCAACGCCGTCCGCATAACCGACCAGGCGCGACTCTTCGGGCATGTCGAGTCTTAGCAGACTATCGTAGGAAGCGTTTCAGAGGTCCGGCCCTAGGATGAATCTCTGTGCTACTCTCGACGTGATTTCCATCCTCCTTTGGCCCTCTAGCGTCTCATAGAGCAGGAAGCGGTCTTTCAGATAATCCCTTAATATCCGCAAGAGATAGCTTGGCACGTGAAATGAGTTTTCTAGTGTGCCTAGCACATCTGTCCATTTTACGAAATGGAAGCCATTTCTGACATCAAGCGTTATGAGCAGCACTATTCGTCGAGATCGGCGGCTGTGTGCCTCGGCTCGATGAACCGCATCTACGACCTGGAGATAAGTCCCCGGCAGCGAGTCTCGAGCACTTTTCCGGCCATGTGAAGCATACACAGCGGTCGGTATACAGACGGGAGCTCCGGATCTCCTTTACCGCGACAAGGAAAAATGCCCTCCTTCAAACAAGCATTGAACATTTCAAGCAGCAATTCTGGCCGTTGGCGGAACACCAGTTTGCAAACTTCTGCCGGGATGCCATCGGGGCCTGGCGCTTTCCTGTTTTTCATAGTGAGAACCGCTTCTTCGAGCTCTCTCATTGTGAAAAGGGGGCATTCGTTGACGCTTTCCGCGCTATTTACATTAATGTACAGGGTGTCTAGGGAAGAACGCCCGCACAATGGTCCATCTGGTCAGTACTTAGTATGCAGGGCTTCCGGAGAGCCCCGATTTTCCGGGTGACGAGCTTATAGCCAAGTCTCCACGGGTCCTCATTCGCCTCGTTAACAAGGTTCTGCCTGCCGCTTTGCTTTTATTTATAGCGCTGCGGAGTCTCCTTTTTGCTGATCTATACTGTGCCTTTATGACACATGCCTCCCCGTTAGCGTGCAAACGTTGTACCAAACGGCGCAGCTTATGACATTACCTCTCTAGGTCGGCAATTTCTGCCGTCAACCAGTACATAGAAGGCTTGTCGCGCCTGGGGCCCCTCCGGGGCATGGAAGCCTCACACACCGTCGTTATTAAGTTCATCACTGAATTAACGACGGTGTCAGCTGCGACATTACCACCCTCCGGAGTGCCCTCCAGCGCGGCCCTGCCTGCTCCGAGATCTTCGCGACATTCCACAGGGGCAGGGGTAGCGTTGCGTTGGTGCTCACCGACAAGTAGCGTCAATCACTTCGAACGCGATGTACTGGTGATCACTTTTCAAGAAATCTTCTAGGACCGTCTACCGATGATGCCAGATATTCCGACGCAAAAGTGATGTCAGGAATACTTCCTTCACGGCCTGGGCGCCGAAACGTTGGCGTGGAATCGGTAGCCCGTACCAAGATTCATCCCTTCCTGCTCGGAACGACGTCCTCAAGAGTATCAAGCCGGTGCCGAAAGTTCGGCATCGTCTCGTTCGGTGTCAGATAAAGCTAAAAAACGTTATCCCTGAACACCGGATCCAGACAAACCCGTTCCCCCGGCCTTCGGCAAGAACACGAAGTCGAACGTTGTCTCGAACCCAGATGGCAGCGGTGCACGATAAGTCGAGATGCCACGAGGACGGGTCCTTGTTTCGGTATTACTTGCTAATCAGCACTAGATCAGCATTTACTTCCGTAGCGAACTGTGTTAGCAACTGGTGAGCGGTTGCACTGCGGTGCATGTTAATTTGCAAAATGCGGATCATGCCGTTCGCACCCTAGCCCTCTCCAATTCCGTCCTGAAGATCAGACACCGCTCCGAGCCCGCAGTGTGTGCGACGCTTTCAGCAGACGCGCCACGGTCCATGCAGAGAACGCAACTCTCGCTTTCATTGCAGGTCTTCGCTTGATGACCCACTTGGAAGCATTTCCGGCATGCTGTCCTCCTGCCCGGACCCTTGCAAGCTACTGACGTGTGTCCATAGCCCAGACACCTGTAGCACTTGGTGGGGACTATCCGCATTCGCATCCTGCATACTACCCATCCGATTTTGATTCTCCCGCTGCTAAGGAGTTTTCTCGCATATTGCTCGGGGACTTCCATCATGGTGAGCTTTTGGCCTCGAGCATTTACTGAGGTGATACCTACCCAGGCATTGGTTACCTCTGGACATTTTATGTAAAAAGATATTCGTCAATAAATAAAATATTTTTAGTGAATTTAGGATTTTCCCTAATTCGCACTTGCAGCCAATCGCAATAAGTCGGGAAACCGGAAGCTAGACGCTTTATACTTGAAGGTTTTGTGTATTTCTTTTATAAAACGATTTGAGTGTGCATTTGTCCCATTAGTATATAGCACGTAATATATGCATATATTATGTGAAAATATCAACTTTCAACTGATATTGACATTCATAGTCTTCAATTTGCACAGAAGTGACAGCTTTGACTTAGTATATCTTTGTTAGTAATAGTTCGATTTTCACCTAATTTAATAAGATCATGCTCTATGCTACAGCCATTGTAGCAATTTCGTGATTCTAGGGTGAACTTAATGGAGGTTCTCCTGTCATTTACTAAAAATTTTAGTAATGTACTGTTATCATCTTTATTTGAACAGGTATCGGTATGGAGGTTATTTCGGAGCCTAGACACCATCGAGACCTTTAATTTGATACCCCACATGACTATATTTGATGAAAAAAAAATGTACACCCCCCTTTTGTATGTATTAGGACCGACTTGTCAATAAATAATAATAACACACGCATATATGTTTGTATTTTTTCTAAATCCAAAATTGTATCTCCTCTCTTCTATAGCAGTACAACAATTATTTCTTACCTAACAAATGTTAGTTAAGTTAGGATTTAAAGATCACAGGTTTTTGAAACTTTTTCCTAGAATTAGTTAATGCCTGTACTTACTTTTGAACAAATTGAATTGAAGTAGATCTACTCCCGAATGCAGAGCTATAGCTGTAAAGACACTGTCTGAACTCTAGATTCATGGAACAATTGTCAAAATATTTAATTTTAAAACTAAATGCAATAAATAAGTAAGTTATTTTTTAAATTTGGAGGTAATTCGCGCGTCCGTTGTTTTAAGGGTTTTGTTTTTAAAATCATTTTTATTTTTAAGAAATAGGTAACAATAGTATATAGATTGGAAAAATGAACAATAAAAAAACAATCCTTTAAAATAACAAAAATAACTTAAATCTAATGGCCACTGTGGGCTCTCAAAGTTTTCGAATAACAATTTACAGACAGAGAGAACAGTAAGAAATAAAAAATCTAATTTTACAATAAGTTGTCGGGAAATGGTCAAAAACCCGACAGAATTCACTTGGCCTTAGTGGCAAATAAAGAAATATAAAAGTAATAATAAATATTTGATCGCTTCAAAAAATACTTTTAACTTAAATTATTGTTCTTAAAACTATCATAATTATATATTTTATATTACACATTTTTTCTTTTTTTTTACAATAACATCCATATAAAAAAAACAAAGAATAATAACGTATGTATTTATAAATTACAGCTGGAGACAAAATCAGCACCCGTTCAAGATGTACATATTTACAAAGCCCCACCAAGAAACAAATGGCAGAACTGAGCACGGCCACCGCTAACCGGCATCCCGCAGCCACCAGTACCAAGATTTCTCTTTTTCATCCCGCTTAATGTCAATTGCTCTCGCTCTGGAGTATCTCCAGTCGAATCCCGGAGCCCCCACTGTCAAATTCGGGGGGTATTCTATCCTTTTGTCCGTGGCCCGTCTATGTATATGATACATAACCGGATCACCGGCAGAATCAAGAATTAGACCATTCCTGTCAAGATACACGAACGCTTCGGGAGGAATGAAGCCTGTCGTGAGAGTTTTCTCGAAATACCCATCATTTGGGTAGAACGGCTGCGAAACCCAAGGGTTCTCACCATGCGAAGCAGATCGCACTATATGATTCCGAATCAATCTGACGATAACTGTGTCGATTCTTGGCACAGCAGCAGCTGCATACATCACTTCATTAGTTACATAGTGCTCATAGTTTGACGAAGCAGTCCTATTAAGCCCCGTGCAAGCACGCAGACATTTCCTTTCAAAGATCCTTATTTTCTCCATTTGGCTAGCACTCAAATTAAACCAGATAGCACACCCGTAGGTGAGCACCGGTCTAACCAAAGTAAGATAGCAAATAATCTTAACCTTCCGGCTAAGATGTGGAGCATAAAAGAGTCTTCGGAGAGACATGAATGCCTTGCGAGCGCTCTCTAGCGCGACTTTAACGTGCTCGTTAAATTGAAGACGCTCGTCAAGACGCACACCCAGGTATCTAACGCACTTCTTATGAGGAATGCGCTCAGAACTATCCTCGTTCGCGACAATGTGGAAATCTCTCCAATTCCTTTTCAAGTTCCTACTGGTATACGCCAAGGAATTTTGAAACAGAATCGTTTCACACTTTTGCGCATTGATTTTCATCCGCCAACTGTTCGTGAAGAACTTAATATCATTGAACATCTTCTGAAGTTCAACTTGCACCTCAGTTACCTTCTTGTGCGCCGTGTAGGCTATCAGATCGTCAACAAAGGCAACCAACGACCTTTTAGGAGATTTATTAAAATCGAAAGAATTGAGTAATTCGCCGGCAAATACCGCAAAAAGTGTAGGCGCAGTCACTGTCCCTTGCTGTAATCCATTCAGAACATGAAATTCTCTGTTAGTAGTGAGATTTCCGTCCGTAATGACAAAGCATTTGCCATACAGCATACTACACATCATCGCTACGAGGTGACTGGGAAACTCATTCTTCAGGAGCCTGAAAATCAGTCCATCCAACCAGACGGTATCAAAGGCTTTCTCCATGTCTATAAGGCAAGCGCCTACGCACTCACCATTGTTAATCCGCCAGCAAATATCAGACGTTACCTTCGTTATTGCATGTATTGTCGGGTGTCCAGTGTTCGGCAATAATTCCTTCTTCTTGATATGCCCGTTCAAGGCTTTCAATACCAAAACCTCAAACACCTTGCTGATGTTAGGCAGTAAACTGATTGGGCGGTAGCTTTGAGGGCTGGATGAATCCTTCCCTCTCTTTAAAATCGGGAATACTCGCGCTTTCTTCCACTGCCCTGGAAAGAAGGAATTGTTCAATAAATTATTGAACAAAATCCAATAATTACGAATGGCAATGTCTGGTAAATGCTTGAGGACCACGTTGGGAATGCCATCCATACCGGATGATCTCTTATTGTTTACTCTTCTGAATATGGAAGTTAACTCTACACATGAGACAAAGTAATCAAGCAGATTATCATTCGGTATGAGATCAGCCTGCAACGCAGAGCTAAATTGGAGAACTGTGGTGCCGTTCAGGCTATATTTGAAATTGTGGACATCTCGTTTTACAATTTCCGGAAGTCGCGTTGGCTCTAAGTCCGTTCTGGGCCGATGCACCGATTCAAAGTGCTCCCCTATAAGTTCGAGTTTCAGAGCATCATCCATCACGATGTAATTGCCTTGCGCATCACCAGTTACACTATTCGTGTCTATACCTGAGTCAATAAGGTGTTGTATCTCGCTGCCACCGACTTTAATTCTCGGTACAGTTATTCGTGACTTCTTCCGGAATAACGTATTTATCTTAGTAAACATGGAATCTGGATCGCTTGGTGAAATACCCTTTAACTTCTCCCGCCATTGGAAGTTCACTTCATTTACGTAATGTTGACGGATAAGATCCCGCGCGATCTTTAGAAGTGATTTGAACTCAACCAATATGGGATGATGATAGTCCCCATATCTCCGATAGATTTTGTTGACGCGAGTGAGCAGAAGGCTTTTCACTTTTTTCAACCGTTTTATGGCTGCAGTTTCATATCCTTAGGGACGACTTGTTCAATTGTTTCCAGCGTCAAGTTCTCCACCTTGAGAAGATACTGAAGTATTTCCTCGTTGCTCAAGTTCCTGTCACCTGGTGCAATTGTACTATCGTTTTCCCCATCAAGAGGTGGACATTCCTCTCGATATCCCCGAATAAACCTCTCTTGGAATTTCTTCCAATTTGTTTGTTTAAAGTTCAGCCTGTGGACGCCACTGTCCATCGGCAGAAGGCGAACTCTTCGTCCATCAAACAGAACTTCAATAAGAATAGCGTTATGGTTGCTATCATAAGGAAGAGTCTGTAGTTTCCGTTGAGGATTCCTAAAATTAAAGTTCAAGCGCGCGTCAGCAATGCACAAATCCAGATAGGAATTTGCCCTGGGCCAGGTTGGACTCTGACCCATATAATTCGCATTTATACTCTATCTGGTATTGCTCTATCCAAGATTTGAGGAATACCCCTCTGGGATTGTTTGTGGCGTTCAGCCACGAGGTATGCTTAGCATTCAAGTCGCCAGCTATAATATAGTAATTATGCAGCCTATTCAGTTCGAGTATCGTGAACAGAGAATGGAATTCCTCCTTGAACTTGGCTCGGTTGTTTCCCACTGCATAGACTGACAGAATGTATAAATTCCCTCCTCTAGGCAGTGAAAAAAGAATACATGAGACTTCGATACACTCAAAGGTTTCAAATTCAGGCCTATTAATATGCCTGAAACGATAATGGCGACCCACAAGTATTCCGGTACCACCTCCCCCATCACAATTTCGTCTATCGTTCCTCACGAATTCAAAATCCTTGAATGTTATCGAATGCCTCGGATTGAGGTGGGTTTCTGAAATCAAGACTATGTCAGGCTGTTGTCTGGCAGCGAAATCAAGGAGCTCCGCTCTTCGATGGATGCCTACGATGGAATTCACATTAATCGCGATGATCCGGAGACCATCCAGTGGTACCGCTGTGACTGCAGACCTAGCAGCGGGCATGCTGTTTGTGTAAATATTCTGTTATGCTATTTATTTTTGTATTGTGTACGTGTAGCGTATGCTGCATGTTTTCACACATGGTTAGTATTTTATTGAGGATAGTGTTCATCCCGCCACTTGCATCTTGTTGGGGCTTCTTAGCTTCCCCGTGTCGAACTACTTCTGCAAATGGGATCCCCGAGACGATTGGTGCCGAAGGGACGGTACCGTCCAACGCCGCTGACACCTTCGTTCTTTGGGCCGATCTCGGTGCCTGCTGTCTTGTGACCTTAACATTGCGGTATGCAGGACATCCACGGTACGAAGCCGGATGCCCTCCGCTTCCGCAGTTAACACAGAAAGTTTTTTCCTTGCCATTTGCTTCAGTCAGCGAACATTCAGCTGCGGTATGGTCTTTCCCGCACTTTACACATCGTAAGGTCATTTGACAGTTCACTGCCTCTCTTCCTTTGGAGTGTAGGTGAAGTGAGGAGCCTTCACTCGCTCGAGGACCTCCCGTGCTTTTTTGTAGTCTGCAATTTTATTACATTTGACTTGGGCTCTCTCGGCCCCCGTCTTTTTAATAACAAAATTTGAGAGCCCCGCGCTCCTATTAAGTAGAGTGGCTAAATCTCTACCACCTAATTTATAAACATTAATGGGGGGCACCCTTTCCCCCTTTTCTTTATTTCGGGTGCTAATTGTATCCCCAGTCGGACCATTTTTTAAATTTTCACTAGTACTTGCATTATTTTTTAAATTTTCACTCGTACTTGCATTATTTTTTACATTATTTAACATTTTTTCTTGAGTTTTATTTTTTTTCTTTAATTTTTTGGAAACATAGAGCAAAAACTCACCCAATTTTCCATCTTCACTACTGCAACTTGCCTGGTTAGCATCCTCTTCTGGGACATTTCCATCGCCACCGTTGTCGCTGACTCTCGTATCGTCTGCTTTACTGCTCTCTATGTCCTCCATACGGACAGATTCGCTGTCGAGAACTTGTTCGCCCTCAAGGCAGCCCGGTTCCTCCATGATTGCAAAAGTAGTCGAAGATAGCTTAACCTTTTTTCTGGCTACCTTTGGAGACGGCGGGCCCGCCTCCCCAGCCATTAGCTGTTCTGTAAGCTTTTCATTTTTTTTTATCAATGTTGTCATTTGCTTTTTGAAATCTTCGAGTGTCTTCGCCAGCTCGCCATTTCTTCTTTCAAGATTGGCTATCCTCACTTTGGCTATTTTCAAGTCTGGATCCTCCTCGTTGCGGACTCCACGACCGATCCGAGTGCCCCTAGACTTTATGGTGGGGGGCCGGTCTGGTCCGCTACCCGCCGGCGGCTCGCCGCTCATTCCCGCCAAGCCAAAAAAAACGAATTTTTTCTCAAAACTTTTTAAGGAAAAGTAACTTAGATAACAACTCAAAAGTAAATTAGTTTCAATTAAGTTTTAAATTATATATTATTAATTAGGTAATATAAGTATCTTTTTATATTCTTGATAAAAGTTAATTTAATTTCAATTTTAAATTATTTTTATTAATAATATCAATTTGTAGACACGTCCGTTCTATACAAATGTCAGCCTACTATTTTGTTTTAAGGGTTTTACTACCGTTATTGGTCTGGTTTGAGGTGTTACGAAAATTTGTAAGGCTGCTTGGCCATCGGAGAGAATATGGATTTTAGCAAGCCTGCACCTCCTCCGCAGATTCTCTCCGACACATAGGATTATCGCATATATTTTTGCCTGAAAGACAGTGGTATGTTAGTTTAGTGGTACCTATATGTCGGGTTTTAGATTCATACCATGTACCCCCGCTACTGTTTTGTCTTTTATTTATCTGTGTACCACCAGCCAGATATTGATTTTCAGATGTTTCTCCAAGCATTCAAATCCTCCCTAATAATTGAGGTCTTGGCAAAATTTTAGCAATTTCCAGAGTTGCATTTATGATTTCGTGGATGACATTACTGAGTCCGTATCCTACAGCTACAAACAAACCATGCGAAAAACAACAATTTTTATTAAACCTATAAAAATATAATGCTAAATTAACCTAACTTAAGTACTACCTTAACAGCCTAGCTTAATCTAAGGTACAAACTACAGCTTAAACTAACTTATCACTAAAGAATAAATTTGCAAGTACATAAACTGTTATCTGGAGGAAAAGTCGAAAAAAACCTCCATTAGTTGAATTTTTTTATAAAAGCGGGCGGGCGGGGAAGGAACTAGGATGTGGGTTGGGATGGGGGGCATGCGGGAGGGGTTTGGGAAAGGAAGCTAGGAGTGGCGCTAAGGATGGGTAGGTTTAGTAAACTGGGATGAGGAGTAGCTACCGTTGTAGAAGATTACTCTACCGCCGGGGTCAAAAAGAAGGTTACGGGCTTGGAGAGATATGAGGATTTGTGGGAACAGATGAGTTCGTAGAAGATTCTCTTCGACGATCTCGATCTGCATGGCCTGGGAGATGAGTGGATTTGGGTGGGATCTGGATTTTTCCAGGAATTTCAGGGCATGACGGGCTAGGACGGCGTCAATGCGAGGCGTTTGAGAGGAGTCGTAGAGGATCTGGTTGGAGATGTATTTGGAGCGGTCTTCGTTGTTGTAGATGTTGGTACAATGGCGGAGGATTCTACGCTCTTTGAGGCGGATTCGTTCCATTTGGTGAGGGGAAGTGTCGGACCAGAAGATGAAGCCGAAAACGAGGAGGGGACGGATAAGCTGTTTGTAGCAAAACAGCTTGACTTTCTGAGGAGTTGGACTGGTATATTTTAGGATTGGGTAGAGGGATTTGAAGGCACCTGTTGCACGGTTCAGTGCCTTCGTGATATGTGGGACGTGGGATAGGCGGGAGTTAATTGTCACCCCAAGGTAGGTGACTTCCTTGACGGTTGGGATGGTGTCGTTGTGGATTTTCAGGGATAGGGTTGAAATGTTGTTCCTCATTTTCGGCGTCATCTTAGCGGTACCAAGGAATACGATGGTTTCGCATTTTTGTGGGTTCAGGGACAGTTTCCAGCGGGTGAAGTACCGGTAGAGCTCGTCCAAATAGGAATTCAGGCGGGCTTCACCGGCAGGGATGTTTCTGGTGGAGGTGTAGAGGATGAGATCATCCGCGTATTGAAGGATTCGGATTGGATTTGGGTGTGGAGTTGGTTTGGGAAGGTCTGCGGTAAACAGGGAAAAGAGGGTAGCGGAGAGGACTGACCCCTGAGGGATGCCAGCCGGGCTAGAATATGGGGAGGAGAGGTGTTCTCGGAGTTGAACTTGGGATTTCCGCCCATCAAGAAAGCTAAGAATTAGCTTACAGAGGTGCGGATGGAACTGGAGGACTTCAGAAAGCTTGTATGCGAGTCCGTATTGCCATACGGAGTCGAAAGCCTTCTTTATGTCGAGGAGACAGGCTATGGTCGGAGCGTTCCGGTTGAGACCGAGGAGGACGTCCGATTTGAGCACGAGCAGTGCATGCTCGACTGAATGTTTGGGACGGTTTGCAAATTGGAATTGTGGGATGGGATGATTGGAGTCGCAGTGCTCGTTGATGGAGATTTTGATGATCCGCTCGAAAATCTTGGCGGAGGACAAACAAACGATGTAGATGGAGCCCTATTAATATAAGATCTACGGGTGACAGTTGGAAGGACACCTTCAGGGGTTGGATAGGTGTACCCTTCACGGTATCCTTTTTTTATTGGGGGTCTTGTAAGATCCCTTTCATATCATTTTTCCACTAAACACAAGTTTTGGGGGTGATTACAGGAATTTTCCAAAATAATTGATAGTATTTGCGATCCCCTAAATGTAGTACCTTGTCTTGTTTAGGAAGACTAATACATTTTTTCTATTCCATGGCCACACGGCGCAAATGTTAGTCGTAGTAGTATTTTCTTATGTGTAATACTGATCCGACTATTGACTTGTAAACTCTAGCTTGGTTAAGACTCTAACTTGCCTCCGTATGCCGACATAGGCGATTGCAACACTGGCTCGGTATATGTTTACATATAAATTGGTGTGTCCTGAGTAGGATCACCTATTGTGAGAGCGCAGGATACGGTGTACCAGGCAGTTTATAAAATTCGTTACGATCGAGTTCGTAAATTTCCAGCCATGCTTGTTTACTCTGTTATACACTTGTCCGAATTTGATCTCACCAGTTACGTTTAGTTTGCTGGTGTTTCCTCGTCCGCTTACTCTTTGACGTCGTTTTTAGTTTCAACAACTTACTCTATCTTAATTTTCAGTTTTTGATTATAGTGCTCCTAGTTTGTTTTGTGATGTTTACCAGCGATTGCTTACCAGCTATACTGTAACATTTTGAAGGTAATTTGAATGATATCTCCCTCCGCGCCTAGAGGCAAATATTGGTTTCCTTGCTATATATTACCCTAAAATCCTATTAGGTTTCTTATGCCCCTTTTCTTAAGGGACAATAGAAATGACGATCTAGAGGTCGCGACTTCTTCTCTTTGGTGATTATGACAGAGTATGTTTTTCAAGACAAACTTGCAAAAACGTTTAGCCAGCAGGCATTGGAGCTTTCTAATATTTATATTGGGTTTTCCAGATGGACGCATAACCTACGAAATCAATGCGCTTGTGATCTAAGGGCACGATACGTAGGTTGCCTTTTAAGTTTTTAGAATCGACCAATAAATGGCGTCGCTGACAGTATTCGTAATTATTGACGTTTATTATTGCGAAATCAGTGGCAAATTATAAATTGACCGAGTAGTTTGTTGACATTGAACGTTTAAGAAGAAGTTTGCGTATAAATGAAAATCATCCGTGCAGGCTTGCGTTGGATGATTTTTTAGAAAAGGCCGTACTTACCAAAAATGCTTAGAATCATCAAAGAGGACTGTTTTGCAATTGGTTTGCAGATTGATTGTGTGACAGTCTGTGATAAATGTTATGAGGGTCAAGCAAAATCGATTGTCTTTCCGAGCAACTGATTAAAGAAAATCGGCAGATTACTTACCGATAGATAGAGGGCTCTCTTGGCATATCAAAGGTGATGTAAAGTTGCTTGTTTGCGGAGCACTTAAGAAAAATTGTCGTTTTTTTCGGTTGAACTGGACACGTCGCAATCATTCCTTCAGAGGATCGAAAAACTGTCAATGCTGAATGTTATACAACAATTTGTTTGACAAAGGTCTTCGTTGAAACAAGGAAAAATAACAAAAAACGTGATAAGATTTTTCAGAATCCTATGCAACACTTCAAATAATTGAATATGTGGATTAGAAAATATCGAAGTAATGTCTCATTGCCCGTAATCACCCGATGTATTGTCTAATGACGTTTCCCCACTGCCTCAAGAATTTTCAAAACCATGTTTCTATGATATCAGATTCAGAGGCGAGAAAATGTTTCCAGAATTGACTTGAGCGTATCTATGTTAAAAATGTAAACGTATGTTATCGGAATAAACCATTTGTTTCGGAATTGTTCGTTTCTTTTCTACTTTTTTAAAAGGACGAATCGTTCGATACTCTTCACTTTTCGACGAGAGCTGCGATGACAAGGAATGCTATCAGGATGTCGATAATCTCTCCCTCCTAAATGCATTGAACAAAGTGGGTTAACTAATCAATTTGGTGACTTGCAATTCGGTGTTAGTAATATTTACAATATTATTATTAGATTAGAAAAATTTACACACCAGATATGTTGGGTGCTAATATCGAATCCTGTTAATACTCCCGCGTCTTTGCTCTTCGCACCCTTGATAGCTCTTATGAATGTTCCACCGGTAACTTCGGATTCGTCAGAATCAGAGAGAGAGCAGAGCACCAAAGAATCTGTTTATCTCCATGTTGCCTTTGTATCGTTAATTTGACCATTGCGGTTGTAGATCCGGAATATAAAATTTCTCCGGAATTAACGTCATAATTAACCCTATATCACAATGATCATTGGTCTCATTAATGTGCTGAATTGGCAAATCTGTTAATTGAAACTTTTTCAGAATGAATAGGGGTCGCGTTGTCTAATCTTCTTCCTACTTCCAGGAGACTACTGTCTTCCTCCACAAAGGGCTGAGACCGCTCAACCAATGCTGCTTCTCCACCGGAAGCCATTGGTTTTGGCTTTTTTATTTGCTTACCAAATAGTTCCTCTTGTTGGTATTGAACTATCGCGTCCTCTGCTTGCTGTAACTTTACGGCAGATAAAGTGCCTGAGATGGACATATCTGAGGCTTCGACCAATGGTATTACGACCGATTAAACGATGAGAATCATGTACGAATGTCAGTGGAAGCAGCTTCATCTATTTTGTTATATGGTTTACGGTAGCATCAAACACAGTGAAAGGCGTTATTGATAATTCTCCTGTTAAGAAAGGATGACCACAGGACCAAAGAAACCACAACTCATGGAATACAAATTTCTGCGGGAGCATGCCTCTAGAGGCCCAATCTTCCGGATTTCATTTTGATCGAATATAATGAATTTCAGTCGGAGAATTGAGTTTAAGAAAAGCCTTGACCCTACGTTTTACTATTTCATTTTCAATTTCATGCTTACTTCGAAGACAAGTAAGAGCCACTTCCGAATTTGTGTAGGTTACACACTTTAGTTGAATGTTTCCCATGGTCCTCTTCACGTTCCGATATAACTCCGCTAAAAGGATGATACTCTTCAATTCCAGTTTGGGAATGGTGTGGGCTCGGAAATCTTGGCGATTTAATTCGACTTAAAATCACTCATCCCTTGACGCATCACTAAAACCGCCTAATTCTGTAATGTTCTTTTCCTTATAATAATAATCGTTGGCGCAACAATCCATATTGGATCAGGGCCTTGAAGTGTGTTAGAGCACTTCATTCAAGACCGTACCGGTACACTGCAGTAGTGCACTCTAGGAGGCAATGTAGTCAGCATTGCGCTCGCCCGAGATTATTATCCTAATTTGACTCAGGTACTCATTCACAGCTGAGTCGACTGATATCCGACGTCAAATCACGATACAAATTTCACTGTCTAACCACTCAGGCAAGATACGTTGATTCAGGCTAACTTCATTTGGGGTTGAGCTCGAGACATTAACAGCACAGTTTAGTGGTTGTTACATCGTTACGAATAACGCTCAGATAAGGAATCTAATAGGCCTCCCCAATTGTGTTCCTTTGGAGCTACCGTGGGACCTCCTCCATGTGTCCAAGTTCCAATATTCTACCGCGAACCTGTCTGATTTTTTCTTGAGCTCAACGTCTCTCAGCCACCGCTTCTCCTGTACAAAGAAATGCTTTACTGCTTTGTAATAAGAATGTCATAGCTGAATGCCCCTTCCGTGCACCATGGAGTGGGTACTATGTAACGTCCATTGGTCAAGTTGCTCGTAACTTTCCTCATCCAATTCAATTCTATCTACCTGGACATTTGGCATATCTCAAAAGGTCCCTTAATTTTACTCGAACTCTTCCCACGGTAACGACTCTTCCTCGGAACCAGATACCACCCAACCGAGATGTGTGTTTTGGCTAGGAACCCGTCGGTAAGATGTTGAAGCCAAGCAGAACAGGTGCATGAGAAGGATGTTCTGTAATTGGGTCAGCTAGCCTCTTACCGGCAAACAATGAACTGACCCTATGTGTGGTCACCTGTTTTACAACGAGTGTCTTGGATTCAATTTTTAAGCCATCATCCAATTGCAAAGTCAGTCCGACAATTGATGATGCCTTTCCTATCGATGCACCAGTCGTGACACGTCTGTTTTTTCTTAGTCGATTGTAAATTATGAACCAGGTCCTCAGTTATGTAGCTGCTTTAACTTCCATGGTCCACCAAGTAATCGACTAAAACCGTGCGAGCCTAGCCAGTTGCTAGACAGAGGACTTCTGTTCGAAGCTTGTGTTTTGTTGTTTGCCGTTTCATGATTAGATCCCATTGAATTTGTGCTGTCGAAATAAGCTGCTTGAAACTTGGGGTCGCTTTATTTTGTCAATATTTATATCGTGGTCTTTAGGGAGGTAAGAGGAAATATTTTGAAAAGTGTACGCAAAGTTCCTCATAGAAGAAAAATACTAAACCTTTCTACCGGAAGTGTCCAGCTCCCGCTCACGACTTGATTCTTTGTTAAACTGTGTGGGAATTCATCGAAGATTCCCAAATACTTAATTTATGTGCGGAAATACACCTAGGCAACCACTTACTGAGGGAATAAAACTTCATACTCCTACGTCGTCCAGTCCAGGAATTGGTCAACTATTGTTAATTTTGTTTTATTTACCGAACAGAATAATAAAAAATTACGACAAAACAAAAAAGCTCCATAAATTTGTCATTTAAAACTACGCGAATTTTTAAGGGGAATGGTTTTACCAAATGATCCTATGTTACAACGGCAACGCGGTTCCACACGATAGCTTGAATCATATTTTGCCCTCAGGGGCGTGCTTTGCAAATCGAAAAGGCACTCAGCGGCCAATACGCTAATGCATAGTCGAGTGTTGCCGAAGTAGTTATAGCTGTTCAAGTTGTACGTTAAAATTGATTCGGCCATGATATTGATGAGATACTCGCGATCGAGCTCTGAAAACCCAATAATATTTTACACAACATAATGAAGACTTATGGCAAGGACAATTACCTAATATTTCTCGTCTGGAGCTAAGTTGCACCTCGTTCTTTTTTAAGTCGATTGCGTCGAAAACGGCCCTTTCGACACCAACCAGGACAGCTTTCTTAAATTTTATATAAAAGTGCTCCACGAAAATTCTTTCATTTGGTGACCAGTGGGGAAGATCGTATCTATTCTCTCGGGTTTTAACAGGAATTTGGACATCTCGATCGGTGCATGTTTCCCTTACCACGGCATTGAGCGATATGAAAGAGCTCTGAGTTGTGGTGTAAGGAATTGGTAACTAAACAAACATTTTGTACGAATTGGTGTTCTTACCGCTGGCGTTGGTGTCCTGCTCTTCACACTCTTTAACTCAATGGACGGATCAATGAGCTGAGCCGTTTTACCTATCGGCTCTATGTCACCAAATGAGACTGTCTTGGACATGGTATTCACCAAGCTTTTGGACCATAACGGAAGAATAAAGGACTTGGAAATTGGGCATGACTTAGTAGGCCCGAATTCAGAGCTTTTTCGACTTGGGATACCATCGGCAACTTGGAGGACACGTTCGACTTTCTACAAATATTTTGAATTTGCCATTGTTCACATATTTCGCTAAATTGACACTCATACCAATAAGACATGCTTTTTCGTCCGATAGAATAAATCTTCTATTCGATGGTACATATACTCACGTGCCTGCAAGTCTTCCCCTAAATTTCGTCTTACCTAAAAAGTAGATTGTTTTGTAAAAATCGCGGGATATGTGTGGTCATTCTGAAGCCTCTCCTACCGATTTGAATACTTTTTCTAGAATATATTTTGCGCTACTCAGAATCTTCTCGGCGGATTCTCGATTAGAAGGAGGCATTTCATGCATGGAGATCGCAGTTGAAAGTGCATCTCGTAGTTCCTGTTGCGAGTGTTTCGCCATAGCGACCGAATATTTTTTGAGTTTCCGTTGACCATTTTGCCTTAAGGATGATCTACGTTGCACAGATGAAATATCCTTCGAGATATTTTCGGGTATCTGACTGGCATCGGATGAGGGTTGCGGTTGGTCTCTCCGGATTTTCCTCGGTTTTCTAAGTTTTCTACTCCGTCTTCGTCTCTGTAAGAACTATAATGGTGCGTGGTTCTTTCGATTAAAATATTGCATTTTTCATACACGTTTAAGCAACTTCATCTGCAACTCATGGGTTAATTTATCCATAAGATCCTTTTGCTGGTGTTCGATTGATTTCTGTGCAATTTGCATCTGGATGCGGTCCCACTTTGCTTGCATAAGTTGTTTGTGTTTCTGTAATTAGAAGCTATTTTGAGTTTCCAGTTCCCCTAAACTATAGGAGAGAGCGTAGTACCTCTACACATTCTTCTCTCAAGAGTCGAGCTTTCCGACGAATTTGTGCATTTTGTTCGCTTTTCCAAGCACGAAATTCCAGGCGCTTTTGCCAATATGCCAGGGCCTAAGATAGGACAGAAATTAAAGGGTTGGTAATCAGTAATAATAAATCTAGGCCATGCAATGCAAGTATCCTTACCTTAACTAATTTCATGTCCTTGATTTCGTCAAAATGGTTTTTCAAAAATTTCTTAAGTTGCATTTCACGCATATTCATCTTCTTCTTGAGGGCGATAATTCGTAATTTTTCTGCTTCTCGGGCACGGTTCAATCGATCACGTATCTCCAGGTTATGCATTTTAGATTTTTCTTTTAATACTTGCTTTTTCCATTGCTTGAGCGCTTCAATTCTTGCGATATTTCGCGTGAGATTATTAGTCATTTGGAGTGCCTTTTCACGCCGTTCACGTTCTCTCTTTTCTTTTGCTTTGAGAATGTCTGACTTAGTTCTGCCAACTATATTTCTTAGCTGCTCTCTTTGCTTTTGAGCTACGTCTTCTGCCATTTTTATAAGGTATCTATCTCGTTTTTCTGCCTCCTGTACATTCAGGGCATAATTTTGATTATATTTCGTATTAACAATTCTTCACTTACTATTTGCTGGACTTTCTCATTAATTGCATCCAACTGTAAGCGACGGAGATATCGCCGGTAGTCATTAAATTCCCTCAGGGTACATATAACATCCTTTTCGTCTGTAACACGTCCTATTTCTTTGATTCGCTGAAAATCACCAAAGAAAATAAATTTCTAGTGATAGTCCGCAAATACAAATGCTTCCAAAATGAGGACTAACATAAATATGAATATTTCAATTTTGGAACCTATCTCCAGGAATTTCATTCGCTAACCTTCCCGTCTGCTGGCTATCTGCACTACTGAAGCCTTTAGTAGGTGCTATCTTATGAGGTTTATGGATGCTGTTCATTTAACGTTGCGGAAGGGTATTGAATCATCGAATCCACGGACTAGCTATTTTGTACAGCTTCTATTCTATTTAATGCAAGATGTATGGCGGATCCTTGTGCGCTGAAAAACCCGACCCTACTTTTCTTTCTAAATCGAATCGAATCGAATTTCATAATGGGCTTTTGGGTCGTTCCCCATCGATTTCGATGTTTAAGCCAATTTTAGCTGACGAATTTCTTCAGCGCGAATTACATGACTATACCATCGAAGGTAATTTTTCTGGGATGAGTGCAATCCCATGCCGATCGCCGCTGTGCGCATTTCACACGTACAACATCTTGATCTCTAACGTGAAGCATCATTTATTGTTCCCGGTAGTCGGCTAGCACTTGGAATCATAGAGGGGTAAGGTGAAACATCGATGGAGAGAGAGACCAGTTGTGAAGAAAGTTCATAGCGCAGTTAACCGTTGGTTGATAGTATTGAAAATATTACCTCCATAAAACAGCGTGTAGGGGTGCTTGGACGTTGGATTTTTCGGTCACAGTGTTCATGAAAAGGTCAAACAGAAGTAGTGAGAGGGCGCTTTGTTGATGAGCAGCAAAAATATATGAAGCGGTTTTGATTTACTCGCCACAATTGGAACATTACTAATATTAGGCGATGACGGCTTTTCGGTTTCTTAGCAGGGCAGAGGCAAATCGTCAGACGCTGCCTCACCTCTGGCCTGGGGGCAGCGTGACCGAAGCGGCTCGCAGATATTAAGTGTTCCTTTATATAATTTGCAGAACCCAATATGACTTCGAAATATATTGAGCGCAAATCTGCCCATACTATTGACCAGATCTTGGCCAAAGCTGAAAATATTTTTTTGAGAATTGCGGAACTTTACTTTTCGGATCACTGTAGAGAAATTGAACCCAACGTATGAGATTCTCTAACATTTGGTGTTGTCGCAATTATACTAGATGAGTTCCCTAGATCTACGAATGCAATGTAAAGAGGGTGATGCATTCCACGGTGTATGTAACCGTAGCGTATATAGCTGTTTGGTTTACGGTAATTTCAACGTTGTCACTAATGCGGCTGTCACTTTTCAAATCGTATCATTAAATTGATTGACGGAACATACACTCATAAGAGAGGAGAGAAGTCAAGACGAATAGAAAGAAGAAATAACTAAAAAGTAGTGGGAGTGATCTTACCATGTATATGTTCTGTTCGCCAACTAATTTGGATGTATGAAGGTGCAACAGTTTCATTTTTTGACTCTTAAATTCACTAGAAAAATATTCTGCTTACAAGGCTTTTGATTACATAATTCGATAAGCAGCTAGCTCTCTTCACTTAATTGGCCTTTGTGAAGGAGTTCAGTAAGATCTGCTGGGAGAAATAGAGATGGTAAGCGGTAACAAATCCGAAGATAAGACGTCAATATCAAGCCGAGGGCAAGTGGTATAATGAACTCTGAATTTCAAGCGACTACAAGTTTCATCTGATCTTATGTCTCCTGTGACCGTCTGTCGTTTGTGACCGTCTCTTTGATTTGTTGTTCTTATTATTGCTACTTTTTTCCATTTCATTTTTCAGTGAGGCTGTGCTTCAGATTTGCTACTGGTGTCAATCCAACTAGAAACACGGTCCTTAATAGATTAGCCGAGCAAGTTTGCTTTAACGCAAAACAATGCCTTTTGCAAACTGCAATACCCGAGCTGAGATCAAAGGATTGCACGACGCATTAGTGGCTAAGGGTAAATCGAAGCGCCAGTGATTCCCTGACGATATTACCTCAAACGGCCGAAAAAAAGCTCTGTCGGTGAAGGTTATGTTTTTATTTTCAAACAAGGCTATCGAAGCCTTGTCATCCAACACGTTATGATAGTGAGCAAAGCCAACGGCTTTTAATTAAAATCTTCCCAGGTGTGAGGACTATATGATCGGCAGGCCTTAAGCTTCCCTTTGAGGGTACATATAACTGAATTGTCATTATTTCAAAAGTATTTTCTTTGGTTTCCAGAGGAGGAACAATTCTGGAGCAACGTGGTGTTTAGAACAATCCCAAAATAACCACATGGTTGCTGCTAGGTAACAGACCAGGAGAAAAAGCTGCCTAAGATTTTTTCTGCTCTCGAAACGAATGATAATGATCTTCACGCTATCGCCTATGGGTGTGGGTGTTATGAGTATCGACTCATTGAAAAGGCTTAGGGTGTTGCTGGATCTTAAATTTATGGCAAGCTGATTTATTGTATGTCAACAAAAGCGTTAACCTTCGTTCCTGTATGATGATTTCAAACGACATCCAGGCAACCCTTTTATCAAGATCTATGTGATGGCAACAACGGTCAAACTACTCATAATCAATTCTTAATATCCCTTTGTTTCTGCAGATTGCTCTGATCCAGCAGGCCTGCTCTGAGGATTTTTATCATAACAGATTCACTGAATGCATGCATATATCTATAATAAAGCTCATTTTGGTGTACGTATTTGTCGCTTGGTGGCCCAGGCAAAATTTTGCTAGCAAGAAGGAATTGCTAGCTCATCCACGGCACTTGAATCTATCTTAAATCTATCGCCATTCACTTGGCGGTGAAACGAGATGTTTTCGGAAAACCCCATTTTGAAGCTGGGCTAAAACTTAAAAAGTTTAAGAACTGGAAAAATGATGACCATATTCCAGGCGACGATATACGTCATTTTGAATCTGTTCTTACAATCAATTGACGTCATTAGGAGGCAATGCCCGGCTAGTTAGTGAGAGATCGTAGTTATTATCCTTTATCAACGGTATCGAAGAGCAGGGATCAGTGAAAGGTTACCCTTGTTTTCGTGTAGGGCTGAATTCTTCCGGACAGGTAGCAAGAGACGCAATATTACCTCGGTTAGGAAACCGATTTATCTATACGAAAGAAGTGTCGTGATTGAACTGGCGCTACAGTAGTAGACGCAGAAAGGTCATTAGGTAACAGGAACTAGGTCCCGATGATTGGCAATACATTTCGAAGTAGAGTATTGGAGCTGCGAAACTATTAGTAGTAATATATATAGATTGCAAAATATAAGGGAACTCTTGGCAAATTATTTACCCCCTTTCTATCATATTTCCACTAAGAATATTCTCTTACCTTCTAATTGTCAATTGGAATACTCGTTACTATTCCCTTGTGAAAGTAGGAAGGAGTGTGAAAGGTGCAAACAGATCTTCGGAAATGTTCATTAGATATGTATGTTTGGTGCCTCTCGACTTAGAATTTAAGTATCATTTACGAAGACTTCTTCATTCAATTTGTTCGAAAATGTGAGAAATGAGAAGTTGTATAATCGTGATTTGTGTTTGCTTGACTATTTTATGATAATCCAATTTGAACTTAGGCTTTGAAGAGTGTTAGAATATCTCATTTCAAGATTCCAAAACCACGCTGTGTGGCAATTTACATTACATCCGCAAACCATAAAATTTATTAAGATACAAATCGTTCTGCCACCAGGTCGGTTTCGAAATCGATCTTCCGTGTAGAAAGCTATCTAATGGTTTTAAATGAGATAACATTTACGTATAAACCCTCCTCGACTCCATTATTTCCAGGATAGTCGATGCCTCGTAACGATTTTGAATTCCATTGAAAACACCCGCACTGAATTAGATTGAAAGTGAAGCCCTCAAAAATTACTACACCTTACCTAACCTTTTCCTTCGATATAGATGGAGCAAATATAATTTGAGCGGTTTCACATGAATAAATCACTTAAGGAGAAATGACTGTCTTGACCATGAATCTGCAACTCGTTCGAGATAATTTTCAATTTTACCTTTCACTCAAGCTCCGTTCAAGCTAACTTTCCATTTCTGCATGCAAATCTATTTTTAGTATTTTACATCGTAGCTGACTAGCGCTACATAAGTTCAGACATTAGGTGCGCTAGTTCCTAATATACAGAGTAGGTGACAGTGGTTGGCTATGAAGCTGACTTTAACCCTGACTTTAAACTAACGAGTGAGCTTCAAGCTATAAAGGTCTTACCTCAAAATTTGCGGATCGGCTGTAGAAATCTTTCAAATGAGGGTCATGTAAGGAATCATAAGTGAGTTTTACGAAGTAGCAATTTGGATCGTACAACACAAACTCCGCTGGTTTCCATAGCTGAAAAGATTAGAATGGAGTCAAAAATGTTCGTTTGATTCAAAGAACCAGTTGCGACCTTTACTCCCATCTTGCCTCTGGAAAATATAATTTCGTTGGTTGGCGTGTCCAACATTGGCAATTTATTGCACAACGGCACGCGTTCCCATCCTGGCAATGCGTTAATTGGCAGTCCACTCGCCGGGCGGGGCACCTCTTTCATTATATCATCGATTTTCGTTTGCACAGGTAGTGCTAAGAGGCTCACCATGGTGTACTATCTTTTACTCTGTACTATACGCGAATAATTTTAAGATTTAAGTCAAATTTTCATTCCACGATTAGATATAAGTCGACTCAAAACTTCTCCTCTCCTAGAAATGACTTTCAAATGGCATAACTATGATTTTTGATCAACCGCATACTGTGATGTTGTACGAGTATTTACTGTAAATGGATGGAACTAAAATTTAACATTGATAGCAGTTTTGAAAGTGTTAACTTTGAATTTCAAATTACAAAATTCAAATGACACCCGGGAATCATATTAACAGAGGGATCTAACCCATCTGAATTGAGTATTTTTTGAGGCTTTGTTTGTAAAACTAAATCAATTCAATGTCACGTTGGGCGCCAACTCTGTTGCGATGAGAGTCCAGCGTTGTATAACCTTGACACCAACACGGTCAGCAAAGCTGTCAACCAACAAAACTCCCCTAAAAGGTTTGCCAGTCGTGAACACGGACCGCGCGAGATAATATATGGAACCTGACGGCACATGCTGGAGCTAACCCGAATGCTAGCATTTCGGCGAGATGTGGGCCGGGGTTCTTGGTTCTCACATATTATCTACTCGTCAGAACACAGAGATTTTATCACGTACCTTGACTCAGCAGTTAACAAAATTAAACCCACCCGGGGTAAACACCTCTATTAGAGACGTGAATTTTCGAGGCGGAGTGATCCCACTGAAGATTTCATTCCCAAAGGAGCTAAAATGCCAAACGGCTTTATAAGGGAAGGGGACTAAATCGCAAAAACCTAACGCGCGCAAAATGTACGGGTGAGGATTATCTCTGAGCTGACTCTGACATCTACGCGACGAGTGGCCCCCGTCGTCCTTTCCTCTTCATAGGGGGACAGATGATATCATGGCCCCGCGATGACCTACGCCAGCCTGAACGTTCGACCGCTACCGCTTCCAATATAATTGGGAAACCCTAAAAAGGGAGGATCGGCGCCCTCCGCGGGAGGTCAGAGCGAAAACCAGCTCAGATTTAATTCATAATGATTTTATTTATTGTTCCAAATACAAATGAAATTCAAATTCTATTTTTTAATAATAATAATAATCGTTGGCACAACAATCCATATTGGATCAGGGCCTTGAAGTGTGTTAGAGCACTTCATTCAAGACCGTAACGGTACACTACAGTAGACTGTAGGAGACAATGTGGTCAGCATTGCGCTCGCCCGAGATTATTACCCTGATTTGACTCAGGTACTCATTCACAGCTGAGTCGACTGGTATTCGACGTCAAATCACGATACAAATCCCTCTGCCACCAGCGAGATTTGAACAGCGACCTTCCGTACGACAACCTTGTGCTCTAACCACTCAGCTATCCGGACACTCTATTTTTTCTATTTCTATTTTTTGCACGCGAATAATATTCAAATTTTAAGACAATATTCGATTTTATGATGATTCTGTTGCCTAGTGCACATGACAAGATAGAACTAGGCAGCTTATTGCAGTTTCATACATGGTTTCCTACAGTTAAAACTTCAAAGGCTATTTCTAGAGTTCAACAAAGGGAAATATGCTCGCGTAAAAATTTAATCAAAGGATATTTTCTTTCTCTTTTTCTTCGAGTAACAAAATTAAGCAATGCGTTTTGCTTCGATAGAAAAACAATTAAACAAACGATATTTCTTGGGGCGGGTCACTTAATCCGTATGGATGAGGATGATCCAGCCCGGGAAGTCTATAAGGGCAAAATGTATGGCAGAAAATGAAGACGAGGCAGACCTTGCTTGAGATGGGACAATGGAGTAGGTCAGGACGACAGACAGCTTTTAGGGATATCGAATAGGTGGACCTCGGCGCGAAACCGGGATGTCTGGAGTTCATTATTAAGGCAGGCCTATACCGGATACCGGTTGTTGCGCCGTTGATGATGATGATGATATTTCTTCTAACTACAAATTGATAATTAAATATTTCTTAAAACTAAACATTTTTAATTAAAAACTCTTTTGAGCTAAAACTCACAAATTCTTATATATTAGCGCTGAGAACTAGTAGAATATACTAGACATCTTAAACGATGATTTTTTTAAAGGTTTTATGTAAAACAAAACCTTATTAAAATCGTCTGTCTGTCACACGCACTTTTCCCTAAAACGGTTAAACCGGTCCGAACGAAATTTGGTGGACAGATGGGATCCCACGAAATCCCACGCATACAGTGAGTGACATAAATTTAGGTGGAGTTTAAAGGGGCTCCCCATACAGCAAAGGGGGCTTTAAAAAATTTCTTCACCGGCTATAGTTGTGTGGGGTATCAAATGCAAGTACACTCTGAAACTGATATTAGTTCTGACGTGAATTATAAAGTGAGCAAGTAAGGAGTCAAAATGTACACACTTAAAGTGAGGCAGGACTCATTTTCGGAAACTACCCAACTGAAAAATCCGATCCGATCCGACATTCGAGTAAAATATTCAAATTCCATTCATGAAGAATCTACTTCTCCCCAGCCTTTTTTGGATCTGTTCTAGATTAAATTCTTCGCATTTACTAATAATATTAAACTTAGAGTATTTGTATGAGGCTGACTATTATACAATACAGGTCTTTCAATCAAATCATCATCATCATCAACGGCGCAACAACCGGTATCCGGTCTAGGCCTGCCTTAATAAGGAACTCCAGACATCCCGGTTTTGCGCCGAGGTCCACCAATTCGATATCCCTAAAAACAGTCTGGCGTCCTGACCTACGCCATCGCTCCACCTTAGGCAGGGTCTGCCTCGTCTTCTTTTTCTACCATAGATATTGCCCTTATAGACTTTCCGGGTGGGATCATCCTTATCCATACGGATTAAGTGACCCACCCACTGTAACCTATTCAGCCGGATTTTATCCACAACCGGACGGTCATGGTATCGCTGATAGATTTCGTCATTGTGTTGGCTACGGAATCGTCCATCCTCATGTAGGGGGCCAAAAATTCTTCAGAGGATTCTTCTCTCGAACGCGGCCAAGAGTTCGCAATTTTTCTTGCTAAGAACCCAAGTTTCCGAGGAATTCATGAGGACTGGCAAGATCACAGTCTTGTACTGTAAGAGCTTTGGCCCTATGGTGAGACGTTTCGAGCGGAACAGTCTTTGTAAGCTGAAATAGGATCTGTTGGCTGACAACAACCGTGCGCAGATTTCATCATCGTAGCTGTTATCGGTTGTGATTTTTGACCTTAGATAGGAGAAATTATCAACGGTCTCAAAGTTGTATTCTCCTATCCTTATTCTTTCCGTTTGACCAGTGCGGTTTGATATTGTTGGTTGATTCGTCTTCGGTGCTGACGTTGCCACTATATATTTTGTCTTGCCTTCATTGATGTGCAGCCCAAGATCTCGCGCCGCCTGCTCGATCTGGATGAAGGCAATTTGTACGTCTCGGGTGGTTCTTCCCATGATGTCGATATCGTCAGCATAGGCCAGTAGTTGGGTGGACTTTAAGAGGATCGCACCTCTTGCATTTACCTCAGCATCACGGATCACTTTCTCGAGGGCCAGGTTAAAGAGGACGCATGATAGGGCATCCCCTTGTCGTAGACCGTTGTTGATGTCGAATGGTCTTGAGAGTGATCCTGCTGCTTTTATCTGGCCTCGCACATTGGTCAGTGTCAGCCTAGTCAGTCTTATTAATTTCGTTGGGATACCGAATTCCCTCATGGCCGTGTACTTTCAATCAAATGATTTATTTAAGTTGCTCTCTAAAAAATAGAGGGAAATGAAATTTTCAACTATATGACATGTAGCTGTGATGCACTCGTCGCTCCTGACATCTTCTTCGTTTTTTTCCGCCTTTGTCCCATTCACAAGCGGGGTCGGCTCGTCGTGATCGGTTTCGCCATTTTATTGTATCAAATGCCTCATCTGGATGCAGTTGTGAGGCTTCTAAATCCCCATCCAGCGTATCAAGCCACCGTTGTTTTGGCCGGCCCTTTGGTCGCTAACCATTGACTTCGATGTTTAGACCAATATTGGCAAATGAATTCTCGTAAGCGCGAATTACGTGACCATACCATCGAAAACGTTTCAACCGGAATTTTTCTACGATCTCATTTCGGATGTGATCAAAACGTGTCACGTCACTAGTCCAATGCAACATCTTCGTCTCCATTACCGCAAGACGCCGTTCATTGCCTTTACTAGCCGGCCAACACTCAGAATTACAGAGAGCAACAGGACGGACATTGCGGTAAATTTTAAATTTGAGACGTTCGTTGATACGTCGATCACAATGAACACTAGTTGTTTAATGCCACTTCATCCAGGTTGCGTTAATGCCTGCACCAATTTCATAATGTAATTCTTCATTGGCTGAGAGCGTTGGCCCGAGATATTTAAATCGCTCATTTCAGGTTACTGCCGTTGACAGAACTGAGCGATTTGAATAACTCGAGTCAATGCTATCAGTCAATGGAGAACTGCGTTATGCTCCTCACATAGGGAAACACAAAACCTTTTATACCTGAAGCGTCAAGCCTCCAGTTTCCCGACTTGTTTTCCTTTTCGATATTTTTACTTTATTTATGTAATCATGCCTTTATTATGGTTTATTGACCTTGGATGCCTTTTACCTCAAGCTTCTATTTTAGGCACTTAGTTTCGCACTCCGTAGATGATTAGCAACACAATGATATTGTAGGTCGTTCCGAAACCACAACCAAAATCGAAACATTCTTTCCTTTTTGTCTATTTAAATTCCATCAAAATAAGTGCGACAAACTCAAAAACGACCTGAATGTATATAGGAAGTTGAAGTGAGTGAAAAGAACAGAAAATTAAAACCTGGTAAGTCGGACATTGCGAGTCTCTGCAAATTGCAGAAAATTTCTCCTAGCATAATGTCCTAAATTGTCTGCTTGTCGGACAGCATTGTGGTTCGCTTAGAAGCAAACAGCTGTGCAAGACGTTTCCAGTCGGGCCGGGCCTGGACAGGTTTGGTTAAGCGAAAATCCCTAGCTCATTCCGAAATATGAGGAGACTTCAGAATTTCCGATTTTTTCCGTGTCGAACGACTCACACTCTTCGACCAACCGGCATTTTAGGTTATGTCGGACCAAAAGTGGCAGCAGCGGCAAAAGCATGCAGTGGAAATTCGATACTTCCACTCCACGCTATTTTAATAAAAAGACGCTCCGGCGCGACACGCAATTTCCTCTTCTTCTTCCGAAACCGAATTCCGCCAGCCATGTAGCGCGGCAAAGCAGAGCAGGGCAGCTACAACGATAAATTTCGCTTTTGTAGCCGAAGCCACAAGATTCAAATTTGAAATTTCAAATTTTTCTTTATACGGATGTCTGTTGCTAAGTTTTTTATAAATTGGCTGAAAACCTCCCAAAAATAATCCTAGAATCATAAAATTTAGCAATAGACCACTGTAGGTAACATGATACTGCGCAGTTCGGTGGAAAATCTACTACTATTGATTACGCTATCGTAGATCAAAATTGCCACTTTTGTGTATATTTACTATAACCTAAGGCAAAGATTCTCAACATCACACCAAAAAGAATAGTCTGAGATATTAAGTGATTATACACTGCGAGCTGCATACAAATGGAGTAGTCCTGCATCCAAATATCCTTTTCGACTTGTTTCAATATCATGACCTGCGTCATAGCTTTCCATTACAGGACAAAGTCAAGATTCTCGGCTTATCAATGAAAATGGCATTGGCGGCATACTTTAGAGGCATGTTAAAGATTAGCTGGCGAAGCATAGGATGTGAAATTAAGACTCTTAACAAATGTAGCTTTTAAGATATTTTTTAATGGATGAGGATGGAAATCTTAGAAAGACTTTGCTTTGTTCTTCACCCCTTAATGATGCGCTTTAACTCCTCCATAGACTTCCCGAGACGCTTGGACCCCTCCTCCACTGTTCTGCACTTTGTTCTCCTGAGGCGACCCACTCGTCGGCCATATTAGGAAGTGAACTGTACTGCATGGCGTCGCCAGAAAAGGATTGGTCGCTCGTCATTAATGTGTGACTTATCCACTACCACTTTCGTCTTGTGATCGACACCTCCGCTGGTACCTGGTCTGTGCGCTGATGAAGTTCTTCGTTCGAAATTATGGCACGTCGGAGACAAATGTACACGAAGGCTTGGTGCTTTTTAGTAATAGTGGTGGTCACTTCTCATGTGCTATTCCCATATAATAATACACAGAGCAATCTCAGCTTGGTCTTGATGGTGAGATAACTGCATTTTTAAATTTTAGGCCGGACAGCGAAAGCGGATCCTCAGTCCAAATCTGCTTGCCTCTTCTTCCAAATCCAGATTCATTTGGCCAACATTTGGTGAGAGAGCAAACAGATGACGTCAGTGTGTCGGGGTGTTTGAGAAAAGATTTCATGGTCTATTAAAAATCCTGCAAGCCCTCTGAACAAGGCAACATAAAGAACGTCACCGATATCAGGAGGAAATAATATCGGTAGCAGGATGAACCCTGGTGGACTCCGCTTTGGACTTTGTCCAATGTCTTTGATAATAACTATTCCTTTCTCCAGATTGCCCCTCCTATGTAGAGCACTTCGAATACACTGCCTGTTCGCGCTGTCGAAAGCCTTCTGAAAATTGATGAAGAGCTGTTGAAACGAAGATCTAAGCTCCATTCAGAGCGGAAACCAACGTGCTCTGTGTCGATCGAGCCTTTGAGATGTTCCCCGATGTGCTCCAGGATTATTGTAGATATTATCTTTGCGGTGGCAGAAAACACGCAAATACTTCTACAATTATTTATATTATATTTCGCAATTTTAATGATCGTCACCGAGATCTTTCCCAGAGAGTGGAAGAAGCTCTCTGGGAAAAATCTCGGTTACCTATTATAATAATAATCGTTGGCGCAACAATTCATATTGTATCAGGGCCTTGAAGTGTGTTAGAGCGCTTCATTCAAGACCGCAACGGTACACTGCAGTACAATGTAAGAGGCAATGTAGTCAGCATTGCGCTCGGCCGAGATTATTACCCTGATTTGAGTCGACTGGTATCCGACATCCAGTCAGGAAAACAAATCCCTCTGCGCTCAGTAAGGTTTGAACCCTGACCTTCTGCTATAAGAGTGCTTTAATCACCTAGGCCATCCGGACACATGGGATACCCATAATTTCCGTGTTAATAGAACAAGCAGCTCTGCAGGAACCGTAGGAGCAGCGATAGATAACTCTGCAAGGGGACCGTCAAGTCCAGCGACTTTACTCCGTTTCAGATTCATTGATGGCCAAGATGATTTCTCTTGTGTTTGGAGGAACAGTCCGTATCGGTATGCTATGGAGACGTGTTTGACTCAAAACTTTAAATATGTATTATGCTTCTAGATGATGATCCAAGAGAGTTCTACTGATCGCCGCGGAGGACTTCCAAAAAATCTTGTTTTGTTTCTACACACGTCGGTTTGTGAAAAAATGTCAATAATACGTTTTTTAAGGTTTTTAAGACAAAATCTGATTAAAATCGGTTTACTGTCTGTTCGTCTGTCTTTTGTTTTCTTGAGGAGGTGGAAATCTTCAAAGGAAACCGGCCTGGACACGCCAGCGTGTGGGATTCTTACCCACTAAAACCACCCCCGAATCCTCACAAGCCCCCTGGAACCACCGTACGGTATTACATCACGGGGCAGAGTCAGATCATTTTAGCTTGGTCCCCTTTCGTCTCTACGCGGCGTACGTAACCGCGCTTTTCTAGTCTCCTCTGCCTTACGCAGTTTGCTCTGGATAGATACGAAAATGGAGTTGATCGCATCCCAGTCTTCCTGACATGCTAACATTCCTCGCACCATTCTCTGGTACGAGCACCTCTCCTAGAGTCTCCTATAGGTTCTTTCTTTCCTCCACAAATCTTGGACAGTGGAAGAATACATGTTCTGGGTCCTCTGGGACACCATCGTAGTTTGGACAATCGGGTGAGGTATCTAGTTTAAACCTGAACAGGTACTTGCGATATCCTCCATGCCCCGTGAGAAACTGAGTAAGATTATAATTAATCTCACCGTGCCACTCCAACCACTCCTTGATGGCAGGGATGAGCCTGTGTGTCCTTCGACCTTTTCCCGAGCGTTCTCAACGCTCTTGCCATCTGTTTAGAGATTTCTCCCTTTCGGCGTCCTTCGTCTGCGATAAAGGAGAGATAGGCTTCGCATTATATATATTCGTCATCTCATCTGCCAAGATGTCAATGGGCATCATTCCAGAGACGACGAATGCTGCATCATCTGAGACAGTCCTGAATGCCGAGCACACCTTTAGGACTGTTCTTCTGTAGACTGAACTCAGTTTGTTAGCGTTAAATGCAACCTGCAATGCCTTTCCCCAAACTGGAGCTGCATAGAGCAGGATCGAACACACTACGCTAACTATAAGCAACCTGGAAGCATGCCATGGCCCTCCCACGTTCGGCATCATCCTTGCTAGGACCACACTTGCAGTGGATGCTTTGTCATAAACATACTGCACGTGTTGCTTATAGCTAAGCTTCTCGCCTCTCATCACTCCCAAGTATTTGATGACAGGCTTAGAAGTGATGATATGATTCCCAATTTGAATACGGGCAAAATTTCTTTTACGGCGTTTGGTGATGAGGACTGCTTCCGTTTTTTCCTCCGCAAGTGTCAGACTAGAACTCTCTAGCCAACCCTTAACAGCACTGATCTGACTCAGCATCTTTGAGCTGCTTTGCGACCGCAACCGGCAATATGTTATCCCGTCCCTCCTTTCCTTCGCACAAAATGCATTTCGGGTCTGTATTGCACTACTTGGCAATATGTTCTTTCTCCCCACGACATGGATCGGACCGTTCGATGTCCCTAGTGCATGCCTTCGCGAAGTGTCCAAACAATAGGCATTTGAAGCACCTCTTTAAAGAGATCTGCTCCCTTAGCAGGCAAACAACCCATCCAATCCGAACCTTTCCCACGGCCGACAACTTCTGTGTTGACTCCACTAGGAGTCGCGTTGTGGCCATTTGAGTACCACCATAAGCTTTTCTTAGGCTCACAATAGATCCTTCGTTGAATTCCTCCAACTTGAATTGTTGTTTCAAGGTAGTGCGGATCTCTTCTCTGGATGTTACTTCATCGAGATCTTTGCACTGGATATAGATCTCATGTTGTTAGGAACGTGAGTTTAAAACTTGGTTACGAAGTCAGTTTTCCCCACGCTGGATTTTTTCAGCTCGAACATGAGATCCCTTTTCTGGGTTCTTCGGATTTTGCTGACATTTCCGCCTAGGTCTTTTAGGTCGGGGTTAGATTTCACCTTATTCAGTATCTCTGCATACGTTAGATGTCCTCTGCTGGAGATTACAATTGCCTCCGGGCGAATTCGTACCTTTGGTTTCTTGTTTCTTTTCCTGTTCACGACCTTAGTCTAACCACTGCTCTTATTTTCTTTCGGTTTCGCTTCGCTAGCCGACGTTCCTACTTTGGGAACTTTAGGGCCTTCTGAACTTTAGTGTCGTTTGTTGGACTGGTCAAGACTCATTTTTTCCTCTTTGGAGCCTGTTGATTCCCCAAAGCTTCCCCCTCTTTGTCTCGCACTCGCTTACTTGATCGAAGATCGATGACCTTGTGGTTTGGTGTCACTTGGGTCAACTGTGACACTGTTGGGGCTGGGATGTCCGGCTTTTCCTTAGGCTTTCTTACTTCTTCCTGGGACCTATTGTAAAGCACCCCGATGGCTCTCACCATGTTCTTAATGGCTTGGTGCACGTTGTGCTTGCCCTTGATGAATTCGGGCAGGTCAACTATTTTAGTCCCAAGCTGCATAAAAGGTAGTTCTTCTCGGTCAGGGGTCTGTTCTCGGTGAATCTTGGCCAGATTACTCTTTTTATTGACTACTTCGCCTTTTTCAATTACTGAGCTCCCATGGACTTTCTCTTTTGCCGGCTTTGGTATTGGAGGCGATCATAAAATTGATGAACTTCTCCTGAATGGTTCTATTTGCTGCTGCTGGAGTACCTCTTGATCAAATCCGATGGGTGTCGAAATCGCCTTTTTTGGCCAACTACTTCTTTTAGATCATAGGTAGGCAGTCCCCATACATGCAAAAGAGGTGTGTAATTTTTTTTCACCAAATATAGTTACGTGGGGTATCAAATGAGAGGTCTCGGTTAGTACTTTCTGAAGTTGGCCTTAGTTTTGACATCCGAAATACCTTACATACCGATATCCCTTCAAATAAAGTTAATAATAGTGTATTACTATAATTTTTAGTAATTGGCTGCAAAACCCACCTCAAGTTCATCCTAAAGGGGCAAATGCACATTCAAATGTCTTTATATAAGAAATACACAAAACCGTTCATGCCTGAATCGTCCAGCTTCCGGTTTCCCGACTTGTTTCTTACTCCTGAAGAGTTGCTTGATCGAACGGTATATTATTTGTGGTCGATAATTTAAAAATATGCTCGTAAAAAATCTTTAACAAACCTTTTTTTTGGAGAGGGTTTAAACAGATATAACCCCTTAAGTCCTTTCATTATTCATTATAGTAAGATTATAAGACGCAACGATGTTTTCCAGTTAATAACATTGGCGGTCATGTAGTTCTTCCTTTACGTCCCGTTTGTTACTTGCCTATAATGATTATGATGTTCTCCTTCTCCTCCTTTATTGTCAGTTCTCTCCTGGCTGTTTGTTGCCTTATTTTGTGTCAGTTTTTCCCAATTAAAATATCCTCCAAACTACAGTTCACAAGATA